>NC_052154.1:172101169-172336169 GCF_902713615.1 Scyliorhinus canicula | reverse complement strand
ACACAGACAGAGAGAGAGACACACAAAGAGAGAGACACACAGACAGAGAGAGAGACACACAGACAGAGAGAGAGACACACAGACAGAGAGAGAGACACACAGACAGAGAGAGAGACACACAGACAGAGAGAGAGACACACAGACAGAGACACACAGACAGAGACACACAGACAGAGACAGACAGACAGAGACACACAGACAGAGACAGACAGACAGAGACAGACAGACAGAGACAGACAGACAGAGACAGACAGACAGAGACAGACAGACAGAGACAGACAGACAGAGACAGACAGACAGAGACAGACAGACAGAGACAGACAGACAGAGACAGACAGACAGAGACAGACAGACAGAGACAGAGACAGACAGAGACAGACAGAGACAGACAGAGACAGACAGACAGAGACAAACAGACAGAGACAGACAGAGAGTGCAGGAAGACGACAAGGAACTCATCAAAGTCAGCAAAAACAGTAGCAGGGACAGATGGGTCCCCGGTGGAGTATTACAAGAAATTTTAAGATAAATTGGTGCCACAGACTTGGGGCAGGCATCCATCTCCCAGTTGCTCAAGAAGGATAAAGATCCGACAGAGTGTGGGTCGTTTGGCCCATATCACTTTTGAATTTGGACTCAAAGTTGTTGGAGAAGGCATTGGCTGATAGATTGGAGGAGTGCCGCCCGAAGGTGATAGGCGAAGATCAGACTGGGTTTGTGAAGGGGAGGCAGCTCTTTTCGAACATTGGGGAAGTTATTGAATATGGTTATAGCACCAGCGGAGGGGAGGGAGACAGAGGTGGTTGTGGCATTGGACGGCGAGAAGGCATTTGACAGAGTAGAGTGGAGGTATTTGATGGCAGTTCTGGAGCGGTTTGGGATTGGGCAATGATTTGCAGGTTGGGTAAGGCGACTGTATAGGGAGGACGGCAGTCGGGAGGGTTGGGTCTTCCGAATTTACAATTTTATTACTGGGTGGCAAACATGGAGAAAGTGATGAGCTGGGTTAGAGAGGGGACTCCCAATGGGTCAGGATGGAGGAGAGTCTCTGCAGGGGGCCGGGGGTGAGGGCGTAGGCAACAGCAACGCTCCTGATGGGCCGGCGAAATACTCAGGGAGTCCGGTGGTAGTGGCGATGTTGAAAATCTAGAGGTAGTTGTGCCAGCGCTTTAGGCTGGGGGCGGTTCAAGGAAAATGCCGATTCAGGGGAATTACAGATTTGAGCCAGGGAAGTGGGATGGGAGTTTTCGGAGATGGGAGGAGAAAGGAGTTAGGAAACTAAAGGATTTGTTCCTGGGGGGGCCGGTTTGCCAGACTGAAAGCGCTGGAGGCAAAATATGGGTTGGGACAGGGGGAAATGTTTAGGTTTATGCAGGTCTGTGATTTCGCTAAGGAGATGATACAGACCTTCCCGGTGGCGCCGGCCTCTGTTGGAGGAGGTGCTGACGACAGGGGGAAAAGGAGAAGGGGGTAGTGTCGGCGATTTATGGGAAGATTCTGGGAGAAGAGATGGCACCGCTGGAGGGGATTAAGACAAAGTGGGAGTTGGAAGAAAATATGGAGGTGGCGTTGTGGTGTGAGGTGTTCCGGAGGGTAAATGCCTCAACTCTGTGCGTGAGGTTGGAGCTGATACAACTGAAGGCAGTGTACAGGGTGCACCTCACAAAGGCGAGGATGAGCAGACTCTTTGAGGGGGTAGAGGATGTTTGTGAGCGTTGCGGGGAGGCCCCGCAAACCACGTTCATATGTTTTGGTCCTGTCGAAAGCTGGAAGGCTTTAGGAGGGAGGTTTTCAGGGTAATTTCGAAGGTGGCATATGTGAGGTTTGAGCCGGGTCCTCTGCAGACCATATTCGGGGTATCGGATCGATCGGGGTTGGAAGCAGATGCGGATGTAGATGGTGTAGCCTTTGTCTCGCTGATCGCCCAAAGGCGGATCTTGTTGGGGGAGGTCAGTCTCTCCACCCCATGCCCTGGTGTGGCCGGGGGGGGGGTTGGGAGTTTTTAAACACTCAAGGTGAAGTTTGAGTTGAGGGGAAGGATTCTATAATTCGTAGGCTTTGTTCATTATGCACTTTCAAGAATTGGATGACATCGAACATTAGGGGGGAATTGGACTGTGTATGTTGTCGATGACTATGTATGGGTGGATGGTGGATTCCAGATTCCTTTTCTTTGATGTTTGTATTTAAAATGTTGGGGGCTGTTTGGAGTTAGGTGGGAGGAGGGGTTTGACGTTTTGGTGTTATTGTTGATTTATTTGTTGGTGGGTTTAAATTTGGATGAAAATGTGAAAAATGAGAATTAAAATATATATATTTTTTTAAAAGGTCAGTTAAGTGAGCAAAATTGGGCAGGATAACATACAGACAACAAAGCTTTGGATGAATCAAGTTGAAAATTAGACAGTGAACTGGATTCATAGAATCAAACAGCAACAAAAACATACATCAGAATCAGGTTAGCTGAGACTGACAATGCTATGGAAGTGAGAGTAGATGGTCTTTGGAAGAGAGAGGATATTTGATCAGAAACTTTAGCTCAGGTTCACAGAACATAGTGCAAACATTCTGGATCAGCTTGAGACAATGGCTGGGGAGGAATTGGCTCAGGGGACTGGAGTTGATGGCAAGGATTCTGTGTGGCTGGGGCACAGACAATGGCCTTAGTTTTTTAATTTTTAACTGAAGAAATTGAGGGTAACCCAGGATTGAACGTCCGATAATCAGACTGACCACAAGAGAAGTGGAATGGCAATGTTGAATGTCATATGCATGTATATGTAAGCTGACCCCACGCCTACAGTCTAAGAGCAGAAAGTAGGAGAGGAAGGATGTAAAGAAAGCATGATGAGGGATTGGAAAAGCAACTGAGGCAGGAAGAAAACTATTGTTGGAGATCAACAGTATTGGAAACAAAGGTGTGGTTGAAGGATTGAGTGACCAAAGACAAAAAGTCAAAATTAGTAGTTGAAGACAAAGATCTGAAATATATAACAACTATATATATTTTTTATAATTTTTCTAATTAAGGGACAATCTAGCATGGCCAAATCTTGGGTTGTGGGGGTGAGACGCACGCAGGCGCAGGGAGAATGTGCAAACTTCAGAGAAAGTGACCCGGGGCCAGGATCGAACTTGGGTCCTCAGCACAGTGATGCAGCAGTGCTAACCACTACACCACGTGCCGCCCCCGAAATATTTTTATGACCAGGAATAATGCAATTATAGCACTTTTTATGATCTGTAATGAAATACAAATGCTTCTTGGCCTTCAAATGGGTGGTATATTTAGACTTCAAATAGGTAAAAACATGTTTTTCCTTTGTTTACCTTCCATTGCCAGAAAAACTGCGGACCAATGCACTTGAAACAAAATCACCAGATTGAGCTCAGCATTCAGTGCATGTCCATACTAGCAAAAGAATGTGACCTTGCTGGATTACATACATGCGAAGCAAAGTGAAGCAAAGGACTACAGCAGTGCTTTGCAAACCATTGTCTAATGTGACTGCATTCAAATTCACCACTCTAAAGGGTTGGTTAACTTTAAGGAGATAAGTCATAGTGATGTCACTCACACAGATAATGAGTGTGAAGCATCACAGACAGCAGCTCCAGCTATGTCGTGGGCTTATTTAACCTTTGTAAATAATTGGTACCTTTGAAAAACTTTTGTAAAATACGTTATCGTTTTATGTAATCGTGTAGGTTTCAGCCAAGTTCTCCAAATTCCATGGTGGCAGAAGAGAGAGTGGAGCCACAAAGATACTTTCATCCCTCATGCCAATCTACCTCTCCTATTTCCCTTCCCATCCATTCACTCAAGTAGCCCCTCTACCCAAACCCCCTTCCCCCTCACTATCACCCCCTGCCTCCCCATTCAGCCCATAACTCATTCCCACTCTCCCTTCTCACCCAGACTCACTCACTCATCCCCCTCTTCCTTCTCCACCCTTCACCACCTGGACTGATGCCTTCTTCAGTGGCTGGCTGCAGCTCCTCCTGGGTCAGCACCACTGCCGGGGTTCCACACACTTACGGGCTGGTTTAGCACAGTGGGCTAAGCAGCTGGTTTGTGATGCAGAACAAGGCAGCAGCACGGGTTCAATTCCCGTATCAGCTTCCCCGAACAGGTGCCGGAATGTGGCGACTAGGGGCTTTTCACAGTAACTTCATTGAAGCCTACTCGTGACAATAAGTGATTATTATTATTACCAGGAAGAGTGAGCCACTTCTCCGGGAGAAGCAGCTCCGACCCAGGGAGCTCAGATGCAAACAAGCTTAGGAGCACAGGCTGTTTCATGAGGGTGAGTCAGAAGATGATCAGTTTTCCACTTAAGTGTGTGGAAGGATGGATTGTTTTTGATAAGAGCGCCAGATTGCACGAGAAACCGACGATCTGATAGTGGCGATATCTGCCACCTTTAGTTCAAACCGAAGTGAGCAGAGCAATAATGAAAACCATCTGTAGTGTAGAAAGAGATATTGGAGAAAGACTGCAATGTTATTGCCAGAGCAGTTCAGTAGAGCAGTGGATGAGAAGCTATCACACCATGTTCACTTAAAATTTGAAAACCATCCAACAATAATTGGGTTTGTAAGTGTGATTTGTGCTCCTACATCTATGATTGGAGGAACAGCGAGGGTAACACCAGGTCCCAAGTAGACCTAGCACAAGGAAGAGTGACTGAAGCCGAATCCCTAAACAATTTTCTCACCAATTCCACCAGCACATCTCAAGAATTCTCCCAAAACCATAAATGGAACCAAAATGATGGCTCCCTCAGCCTGCTCCATCCTCCCAACCGGAGGAGACATCATCCCAGTCAGTCAAACTGACAGTTCCGATTTTTTAAGCCAGTTTGTTAGGGCTGAAGTTTGGAAGGGATGGAGTGTTTTGGCTCAGAAAATCAGGAAATAGAAAGATCAGAAAATTGGCGTGACGAGTACCATTTGGCAAAAAATTGTTCATCCCCGCAGACAATTGTCAAAAGCTACAGAATGGTCCTGGAGGAATAATGCACCACAATCCTAGAAGGTTACATTTATGACCCTGTTTAGGGCCATGGAATGGGCAGAAATGTAATTGCAGCGATTCAGGAATGGAGTTAAGGGAAAGAAGGGAGGAGGGGGAAGGTTGACGACATTTTGAAAAGACAGACAGAATTGAAGAGGAGGAATAGTCCTGATGGAAACGGACAACCGAAGGACAGTAGTAAGAAAGCGTTTGGCTCAGAAAATCAGGAATTAGAAAGATCAGAAAATTACGTGATGAATACAAATTTTGATCAAAAATTGTGAAAGCACCTCAAGTCAATGAATGAGAAAGTCAAAACGTTTCTGTCCATTCGGGTACGCGTTATGTCACAGTAAAGATAGAGATAGGTCTAAAGATAGAGATGAGTCAAATGGCTTCCTTAAAATGGGATAGTAGAGACCTATGAAATTTGAGCATCAAGCATTTTTCTTCCCATTTATCTGCCTGCCAAAATAGTTAGATAATTTACATCAAGTCCCTCCCTAATATAATATTAAACAGCATGAACAATGAACCAAAGATGCTTGTACTGTTAAATCTGTGCTGGTAAAATATCCATGTATTCAATGCAATAATGACACCCTTTGAGAAAAATATAATCGCCAATTTATGAAAATCTTTATTCCCAATATTCTATATGTTCCTCTTTCCTGCAATCAGGTAAAGTGCTCTTTCCTGATGACAAATCTGAGACATAGATTTTTTGTGCTTGCTGATAAAAATTTGGACAGCAGACCCATTTTTGAAGTTGCCCAGTCCTTGGGAGGGTGGGTGTTCTATCAAACAAAACCAATCAAGTCTTTCTAAACAGTTTTTGTTAAGTACATAAATAGCACAATCTAGATCTATGTTCCTACCTGGTCAGGTTTTCTGCTAATAAGAATGCTTAGCACCTTACTAAAGAAACTGGCAAGCAAAGGGTTAAGTGGTGGCTCATTCTGCAGAAAGCTGTAAAGACGTGTCAACAAGGATTCATCTTCTGCCAGTCGGTCATTCAGCTGTGCTACGTCTGAAGTAAGTAGTTCACACGATATGTTAGGATACCTAGAAGGAAAATTATTTAAAACATTAAGACATTGAGTTTAATCATATAATTCCCAGTTAGTCTTTTGTTCATAGCCTGCAATTATTTTCCTAATAGTATATCATTTGAACAGCCCATCCTACTCTTATTTTAAAAGGGGCTGGTTTAGCTCACTCAGCTAAATCGCTGGCTTTTAAAGCAGACCAAGCAGGCCAGCAGCACGGTTCGATTCCTGTACCAGCCTCCCCGGACAGGCGCCGGAATGTGGCGACTAGGGGCTTTTCACAGTAACTTCATTGAAGCCTACTCGTGACAATAAGCGATTTTCATTTTCAAACATTAGGTTGCCTGCCAAGATAGACATTTGGCATTTTTGGTCTCACACACAACACAAAAAAGGTTCACCATAGATTCTCAGCAAGTAATGTTTATTGGAAGCTATTAATCAGCAATCACTTCACTACCAGTTTGTCTCAGCAGATATGAATAGAAGTAAAAAATAGAAAAAAATCTAAGACTATTATGTGAGTTCTGCATGCTAGCTCAATTTTTTTTGCAATATTTTTATTGTTTTTAACATTTTATACATTTAAAAACCTATCCCACCCCAAATAGAACTAGTACAAAGAGAAACACCCACAACAACCCACACACCCCCAGCAGATGACGGTAACTATGAACGGGCACCATCTTTTATTGAACCCCTTGATCTCCCCTCTCAACGTGAACTTAACTTCTAAGGTGTAGGAATTCCATTAAGTCCCCCAGCCACACTGAGACACAGGGCAGAGAAGCTGACTTTACCCCCAACAGCACCCGCCTGCAAACAATCAACGAGGCAAAGGCTAAAACATCCACCCCCGTCTGCAGCTGAGCTTCGGCAGGTCCATTACCCCAAATATGGCCCCTGGGGAATGGGCTCCAATTCATTTGCAAGATTTCTGACATGGTGCTGAAGAACGGGCTCCAAAACCTCCCAGCTCAGGGCAAGACCAGAACATGTGAACATGATTGGGCGGGCCCTTCCCACACCATTCACACTTATCCTCTACTCCCTCAAAACAACAGGCTCATCCTTGACCTCGTTAAATGTGCACCACCTTCAATTGAACCCTAACCCCGCACGTGAGACCGTTTTCCAACCGCAACATCACACCCCTCCTCTAGTGACATTCCCAACTCCTTCTCCCACTTGGCCTTAACCCCTTCCAGCAGTACCATATCATCCTCCAGAATCCTTGCACAAGTCCGAGGTACATCCTCCATGCACGCCACTGATGTCACCTACTCCAACAGTGAAGAGAGCAACTTCACCCGGGAAGATCTTCCTCACAAAATCCCGCACCTGCATATACCGAACATTTTGGTCTGTGGGATCCCATTCTGCTCCGTCAACTCCTCAAAACTCACAAATTGCCCCTCCAGAAACAAATCCCTCATTCCTACCACCCCCCTGTCCTCCCAGCCTCAGAATCAAGCATCTAATATAGCCAGTTCAAACAGGTGATTTTCACAGATCAGCGCCATCTTCAACACCGCCCCCAATTTTAAAATGCTGCTGAAATTGCTTCCAAATCTTCAGAATTGCTACCACCATCGGATTGTCCAAGTATTTCCCTGGGGAGATCTGGAGTGGCACCATCACCAGCACCGGCAACCCCGACCCCTTTGAACCTGCTTCCATATTAATCAAAATTTCCTCCTGCCCCCATACCATCCCACCACCCTCTGTGTTCGTCGCCCAGTAGAAATACAAATCCTGTCTGGTCCTCCCCCACCACCTGCAGAAGACACTCCTCCAGCATCTGAGCAAGAATTTTGCCATGCACCTTTAGTTCAACAAATGCCAAGCATTCAAGGACAACCGCCTGCCGTTACAAATCCAGCCTGGTCCTCTACCACCACCTGCAAAAGACACTCTCAAACCAGAGCGCCAGCTTTTAGGAAGAATGGGAGAATTTTGGCATGCACTTTTAGTAGCGATATCAGCCGGTATGACAGCATCTCAGCATGCCATCTCCAACGTCTTTCCAATGACCTACCGTTATCAGGGCCAGCGACTCTTTCACCGATTTCTTAAGCATGTCCATCATCTTCTCCCCTTGCTGCTCCAAATGTTTGACAAATTGCCGCTCAAACTCCACCTCCATCACCTCAAGCCAGTGTATCCACTGTAATGGGCGCAGCCGCACCCAGCAAGCTTGCTCCCACTATCTTTCCTCCAACCGCACGCCGCACCAACATTGACTCTGCTGGCTTTTATCCAGTATTCCCTTTTATCCAGTATTCTTTCTTTGGAATTGTCATTCTTTAGCACCTACCACTCTATTAGGACAAGTTTACCCGGGCAGCACAGCGGCACAGTGGTAGCACTGCAGTCTCACGGCGCCGAGCCCAAAGTTCAATCCCGGCTCTGGGTCACAACGTGTGGAGCTTGCACATTCTCCCCGTGTTTGCGTGAGTTTCGCCCCCACAACCCGAAGATGTGCAAGGTAGGTGGATTGAACACGCTAAATTGCCCCTTAATTGGAAAGAAGGAATTGGGTACTCTAATTTTTTTTAAAAAGGATGTTTACCCACCAATTTTCCCCCAAAACATCATGGCCACAATCTGAGGACTCTAGCGAGAGTCACCTAACGTGCGACCTCCACCTACATTTTGTCACCAGAAGTCACTCTGCTAAGTCAATTATTTATTCATTTATTTTTAAAATATTTTTCTTCTCCTCCTTTTTCACAATTTTTCTTCCGAATTTACACCCAACAACAATCAATAACCAACAACAAATATCTCAAACCCCATAACAGTAACAACGATCCCATCCTCCCACCATGTCCAGACATCAGCCTGCATGTTAACGTGAACAAATGACAAAGAAAAAAAAAGGAATCAGGGATTACCCATAGCCATCTTCAACAAACATAGCCCCCCTCCCCCCACACCCCACCCACCCTTCTCCCACCCTCCCCAACTAATGTTCGATGTTATCCAGTTCTTGAAAGTGCATAATAAATAGTGTCCATGACTTGTAGAACCCCTCCGAGCTTCCCCTCAGTTCGAACTTAACCTTCTCAAAGGTCAAGTATTCCAACAGGTCCCCCCGCCATGCCAGGGCACAGGGTGGAGTGGAGAGGCCGCTCTCCATCCCAGCAGGATCCGCCTTCGGACGATCAACGAGGCGAAGGCTATGATATCTGCCTCCGCACCCGTTTCCAACCCTGGTTGATCCGACACCCCGAATTTGGCCTCCCGGGGACCCGGGTCCAGCTTCACATGCACCACTTTGGAAATTACCCTTCCAGTACTCCCAAGCTTTGGACAGGGCCAAAACATATGAACGTGGTGGAGGCATTTACTCTCCGGAGCACCTCACACCAGACCCCCTCCTCTATAACCTCTCCCAATTCTTCCTCCCACTTTGCTTTGGTCCCCTCCAGTGGTGCCTTATCCTTTTCCAACATAGCTCCGTATACCGTTGACACTGTCCCCTTCTCCAGTCCACTTGCCGCCAGCACCTCCACCAACAATGTGGAGGCCGGTTCCTCCGGGAAACTCTGTATCTCCTTCCTGGCAAAGTCCCGAACCTGCATATACCTAAACACTTCTCCCTGCTCCGGCCCATACTTCCGTTCCAGCTCCCTCAATCCTGAAAATCGACCCCGAGGAAACAAATCTTTTAGAGTCTTAATCCCCTTCTCATTTCCGAAAGCTTCCGTCCCACCTCCCTGGCTCAAATCTGTGGTTCTCCCGGATTGGCATTTCCCTTGACCCTGCCCCCAACCTGAAGTGTTGGCGAAACTGCCTCCAGATTTTCAATGAAGCTATTACTACCGGACTCCCTGAGTATTTCCCCAGAGCTATCGGGAGCAGGGTCGTTGCTAGTGCCTTCAGCCCCGACCCCCTGCACGAACTCTCCTCCATTCTGACCCACTGGGAATCAACCCCCCTGACCCAGCTCCACACCTTCTCCACATTCACTGCCCAGTAGTAGTACACAGGTTCGGGAGACCCAAACCCCCTGCCTGCCTTCCCCTCACTCTGGCCACCTTCCCTCCCCATATAAACGAGGTAATCCTCCCCTCAATCTCCCTGAAAAAAGACTTTGGCAGGAAAATCGGTAGGCATTGAAAAATAGACAGAAATCGCTGCAACATATTCGTTTTAACCACCTGCACCTGACCTGCCAGTGACAGAGGGAGACCATCCCACCTCGCCAGGTCAGCTTTCACTCTCCCCACCAAACTAGTGATGTTGTATCTGCGAAGCCTTCCCCACTCCCAGGCAACCTGCACCCCCAAATATCTAAAGTGAGTCCCTGCCCTACGGAATGGCAGCCCCACCACCCCTGCCCCCACCCCCGGTTGAGACACCACGAAATACTCACTCTTGTCCAAGTTCAGCTTGTACCCAGAGAAAGACTCAAATACCTGCAGCAACTCCAATATTCCTCCTATCGACGCACTCGGCTCCGACACATACAGTAGCAAGTCGTCGGCATACAAGGACACCCTATGCTCTATCCCCCCCTCACTATTCCTTTCCATGCTCCCGAACTTCTTAATGCGATGGCCAAAGCCTCAATCGCAAGCGCAAACAGCAAGGGGGACATAGGACTTTTTAAAGTTGAATTTTCTTCCTTCACTTTCCAGGAGTCTTATTAAAAATATCTGTTGAAAATCTGAACTGCTCACTGGTGGCTCAACAATCTTGAACAGCGAGAAGTTACAGCATATAAAGCAGGAAGATTCCAGATTTAGCCCAGTCAATTATCAATGACTGCATTAAAAATGGCACTTGGTGGGTGGTGAGGGGCAAAATATCCGTAGCTTGGGTTCATGTTTCAAATTATCAAACAAGCCCTGCAGAAAATCCACATGTTGACACCAGATGACAACAGGATCATACTTGGCTTTGATTTTCTTCTTCTTTCCCCAGCCTGGGTGGAATACAGTAAAATATTCAATCCTTACACGCAAGTTATGCACATTTGGGCAAAAATTGGTAACATGGTAGCATCTGTAGAATTGTATCCCAGCAGGTAGTCATTGTCTACAGAAATGAATCCTTACCAGCAACCTGAACTCTTTCCTATATCAACTCCACCTTGTTGAAAAGGCTCCCACCCACATCTTGTCCCACGCAAGATCTCACTTTGGACCCAGTGAAGTTTCAAAGCTATAGGTCAAATAAAGCCAAGAAAACCTCTTCCTAATTATTTACTATCCTCCTTTCATCTGTCAAATCGGTACTCTTTTGCATGTTGACCAGCACCTGGAGAAAGATCTAAGGGAAACAACGGCACAGAGGAAACTAAAATTTCCATGTTCGAGAATGGCTCATTTCTACTAGAAGCTTATATTTATCGAGCCTGATTTAGGTAATGAAGGGGCCAACAGGTGGGAGAAACCTACCGTAATATGGCCTCAGCAACCTACTAGCTTCAAGTCAGGATGGCAAGTGGCTTGGAAGGGAATTTGCAGGTGGTGGTGCTCCTATGGTCTGCTGTCCTTTGTCCTTCTTGATGATAGTGGTCATCGGTTTGAAATGTGCTGTCCAAGGAGCCTTGTCTGCATTTTGAAGATGGTACACACTGCTGCTTTTGTGCATCGGTGGTAGAGGGAAAGTTTGTGGATGGGGTGCCAGCAGGTTGCTTTGTCCTGGATGGTGTATTGGAGCTATGCTCATCCAGGCAAGTGGAGCATATTCCATCACACCTCTGGCATGTGCCTTGTAGATGATGGGCAGGCTTTCGGGAGTCAGGTGGTGAGTTACTCACCGCAGGATTCCTAGATTTTGACTTGCTCTTATAGCCTCAGCATTTATAGGACAAGTCCAGTTCAGTTTCTGGTTAATGATCACCTCCAGGGTGTTGATAGTGGGGGATTCAACGGTGTATTGAATGTCATGAGGAAATAAGTTAGATTCTTTCTTGCTGGAGATGGTCATTGCCTGGCACATACATGGCATGAATGCCACGTGCAGCCTAAGCCTAGATAGCTCTAGTCATAATTCCTTCAACAATGAAGACACCCACACTAGTCTTACGCATGACCAGGATAACATACAAGTTACAGCTGACAAGTGAAAATATTTGTGCAATATTTGGTAATGATAAATATCTTGGAGGAAACCTCCAACAAGAAACTTAGCTGAATAGTCATCTCAAAAATGGAGCTACATGACCAGGTCAGAGGCTGGTACTGGCACGTAGCTTACACCTTCTGTCCCGTCAAAGACTCTGCATTACCTATAGGGTTAAGTCAAGAGTGTGATAATGCTCACCATTCTCCTGGGTGGCCATAGCCACCTCAAACACCAGCCAGGTCAAAGCAGTTCCAACAACTCACAATTCATCTCTTTCACTGTAGTTGCAGAATTCACTCAAAAACTCACTAAACTTGCGCACGGGTAATAAAAGGCAGCCACGGTTGGACATTTGAAACTTCAGGTTCTCAAATTTTTATCTCTGGCTTATCTAAAGCCAAATTAATTTAGAATTGTTAAAAGCTGTAATTTGTGTAGTGAAAATGGAAATAATTGTAATTGTAAACTAATTGTAAAGAAACAGTTCCGAATCATAAATTGATCTCTTTAAAAGAAATTCCAAGAATTCCAAAGATAATGCAAGTTTTGTTTTTAACAAAAAAAAAGTTAATTTCTGAACAAATCTTTGCAAAATTCTAAAGTATAGCTTAGACCACAAGGTTCCGCTCAATTTGATGTCTTCAGCGGTGTGAAAATGATGTACTCCAATGTAATTACTGATACCAATTGGCTATGTTTTGTAAGGACAGAAACACTATACCAATAAAATACAATATATTGTGTTGTCATGTAATGCTATGATCTAGCTTTGTGCAACAAATGTATTATTTAAATCTATAAAGTCTAACAGTTGTATCTTCCTCAGGCCACTTGCAAAATGTTATCATAGATCGGCACTGTGGCAGAGTAGTTAGCACTGCTGCCTCATAGCGCCAGGGGCCTGGGTTTGATTCCGACCTAGTTCCCGTGTCTGTGTGGGTTGCCTCTCGGTGCTCTGGTTTCCTCCCACAGTCCAAAGATGTGCAAGTTAAGTAGATTGAATATACTAAGTTGTCCCTCGGGGGGGTTACAGGGACCCGGTGGGAGTTGGGTCTAGGGTAGGGTGCTCTTTCAGTAGGTTGGTGGGCTGAAAGGCCTCCTTCAGCACTGTAGGAATTTTATGATACTATGGTTATTCATATTGAAAGAGCTTGGCTTCAATTGCAGAAATGAAGACACTAGATAAAAATGTCTGCACAACACGTCTCAAAGCTTTAAATTTACATACATACTTAGATTGATCTTACCATTTATGTAGCTCATTTTACAATCTGAGCTACACAGTCAGATGGATAGGTAGGTGCAATTGTAGAAGACTACCAAATGGAATGCAAAACTCACAAATACTAACGTTTGCAATTTCTTACCAAAAAAGTTGGACATACATCATCTAAACCAGGGGTGGGCAAACTTTTCCGTGCAAGGACCACATTCAGAAATTCACAATTTTAAAGGGCCGCATAGTATATTAAGTAAAATAATTAATATTTAAAATAGCCAAAATAAAAGGTTTTTAAAGAAAAAAAAGCAATTAATTTTTATTAATTAATATTTTAAAGTAGAAACTTCATATGAAACACATGTTGTGCCGAGCAATGATCACCCTACTCAAGTCAACGTATCCACCCTATACCAGTAACCCAACAGCCCCCCCCCCCATTAACCATAAAATAAATTTAAAAAATTTAAAATATTTTTTTTTTGACTTGATCTTGGTGGGCCGCATAAAGACCCTTGGCGGGCCGTAGTTTGCCCACCCCTGATCTAAACCATGAACCTCTGGTTTTAGATCAAGAGGATCAGACCTCGTTTCCCCTCCCTTACTCATAAAAATCAAACTGCCACATCATCATATTCCTCATCAGCTGTGATTCTGCTACACCACTCATTACGTTGAATATCTTCTATGTTCAAATTTTTTGATGAGCCAGTTATATGACCACTCATGTTAAGTGCTGTAATGTTCCCTGCATTACATTTCATCAGAACCGGTACTGCAATAAGGTTTGCGGCACTATTGGGGAAACAAAAATCTGCTCAGTATTGCAAAACACATTGAAAACCAAAAAAGGCTTTAAAATGTTGTGAAGCTTAGTGCATTACCTTTCAATTTCAATTATTGAAAGGAGTCACCTATGGGTTCCAAAGTACATTTCCTAACTTCCTATAAATGTTACTGCACACGCATTGAGTTCCACAGATTCTGGTTGACTGTAATTTCCGACTAATTCTTCAAATGGGGGGGTGAGCGCGCGCGGGGGTGAGCGCGCGCGGGGGTGAGCGCGCGCGGGGGAGAGAGAGATCCCCAAGTGATATTTCATCCACCTGTTTGGCAACTACATCCTGGGTGGACAGTTTACTTCCTTTCTCCAGACTTTTTTGGCCTCAGAGTTTGACTACTCCTGTAAAATGAGCCATCAACCCATATGCTCCAAAGAATCTCGTCACAAATATCCAGGTAAAGTGCCAAGAGGTCAAACAGAAAGCCATCACCATTTTATTTCAGTTTAGTATTTAGGTAGGGAAAGAGCAGTTAAGTACAAAAGATTCTCCGCATCGACCACCAACAAGTTCACATCTGTTACAAGACTAGAGGACTAGATTGTAGCCTAATTTATGCAAAGGTCACAAAAAAGCAAATAGCTGATGAAACATAAAAATCAGGACTTAAGGTGTGTTCCTTAAAGATACCAGACACAATGTATTTTACAATAATGACATTTTCTCACGTTGGTGCATCATGAATTTTATTTATCAAAACAAATACTCACTAGGATAAGCACCTGTCAGTTTCCATTTTTAGCCATTAAGAATAAAACGGCAATAGTTATTTCCAGCCTACAGATAATGCCATTTAGCAAGCCTCAATGTTCAAAAATCAAATCTAGCTAAAGATACTTCACTCATGTATGGATGTGCTCATTCGAAAGACATTGTCCACAATAACAGTTCCTTACTTGTATTTCATCTTTTCATCCATATCATCTGGTGGCTCTTGGGTGATGTACGTGACTAGATCTTCCATACTCTGTGATCGGACCAGAAAGTCCAACAGTTTGCGGTTTTGAGCTTTACATTCCTGCAAAACATCCTCCTCGTCCATTAGTTCAGTAAGGGTGACATCTTCCTTGTCCAGGAGTGTGTCTATGTGGGATGACGTGTGAAGATCAAACTTCCAAAACATGGTGCACTGATTAAGGAGAGAGAAAAAAAGGTAATTTGAGTGCAGCTGTAGTTCAACAGGGAAAAAACACTACTCTGTTTACATCAGAAAATAGAGTGCGTTTCTCTTGATAGCTCAGTGGCAAATGTATCAGATAAGACAAGGTCATAAAAGACTATGAAAGATCAAAATTTAATCTCTAATATATACAAATGTATGCAATTGGAAGATCTACCTAGTAATAAAACAAAACTGGAAAGAAATCGGAGACAAGGACTATGACAGCACCCCATCTGTGTTAACAGGGAATCACAGGATTACATATCGGATGTATTTTTAAAAAATTTAGAGTACCTTATTCATTTTTTCCCAATTAAGGGCAATTTAGCATGGCCAATCCACCTACCCTGCACATCTTTGGGCTGTGCGGGCAAAACCCATGCAAACACGGGGAGAATGTGCAAACTCCACACGGACAGTGACCCAGGGCCGGGATCGAACCTGGGACCTCGGCGCCGTGAGGTCGCAGTGCTATCCACTGAACCCCTGTGCTGCCCCGATATCGGATATATTTTAACAATAGCCAGCATAGTGTAATTGGTGGTCAAGTAATCAGTGTTCACAATTTTACAAGATCAGTTCATGTACTTCTGATGTGTGGCTATAATATTCATCTGATAATGAAAGTATGTAGAGCACCTCTGCTCACTATGATCAAGGTTTCCTAATGAAATGGGGAAATGTTGGTAATTCTGCTTATTCAGGGAAACAAATTGGGATGCAAAACTGCTCCATAACCATTGTTGAATAGGAAAAGGAAAAAGAGAAATAACGCAAATAAGAATGAAAAATGAAAAAGCTGAATTGGGGTGGGGACGGTGGGAGTTGAGCATATTAACAGCAAGTCTCTGTGAGAGTACAGTTCATCCACAAATAACTTTGTCAGGAATAATACCAAATTTCTCCTAGCAACCTCTTGTTTCAGCTGTAATCTGCTTTAATTTTAGGCTGTGTTTGCTGCCAGTGTAACTGCAGAAGTGCATTCACCAGACAAGTCACTGGCTGCGCGACGCCACAGGTAGCAGCCTGCCTGCATCAAAGAACAGGACTATCCATAATACTAAGCAATGTAAAGATATTTAAACAACAGCAGCACCAATAACTATGTTTTTTTGGACCATATTAAGAATTTCAGTTTTCACATTTCTCATGCACTTTACTGGGGGTCGTTCGGTCCACAACTGGCTACCATCTTTGAATACTTTGAATTAGGATTTAAGCCAGTGAGATACATGATGTTCGGAGGATGCAAATGGGACAATATAAAGTAATTTTCTTTACTTCAATGCTTTTATGTATTATTATATAGCACTTTTAATCTAATCATAGAATTTACAATGCAGGAGGCCATTCGGCCCATCAAATCCTTTTCTTCTCTCCTCAGAAGACATCTGATCTGACCATGACTCTCCAAAGAATTCAAACAAACTCTCCAATTTGATCCAGTCAAACTGATACTTCAACACGAGTGATGCAAATACTGGCCTTGCCAACGGTACCCACATCCATTGAAAGAATAAAAAAAGACAGCAATTTTGTTATAGGTATTAACTAAAGTTATCTTCATGTCATGAATACAAGTATAATGCAACATTGATGCTTTGCACCAGATAACTGGTGTAGTTTTCCACTTTGGTCTCAATACTAAAAGGGTTTGACATTAAATTCACATCAGTTGCAAAACATAAAGCTAATGGCCAAGCAGTGCAACTCAGACAGCAACTTCTGTATGTTTACATGTAAACCATGCATCTGTTCCTTGCTTGAAGCTGTTGTACCATTTATCCATAAACAGAGAACGTCATCAGCCTTGTTATTTTGACAGCAAGTTCTGTCTCAATGAGGTGTGGTAACCTAGTAAGGCCTAGAATTCGCCCGATTAAATTGGATATCCTAAAGTAAAGAATTGGCATTTTAAAATCATATTGCAGTCAAACCTCAATCAGGCTGTTGGAAATCAGACTTGACCAATGTCAAAGACACAACCAACACGCACTTTCCGTCACCCAGAGCTTCTATTGTAACCTTATATGGGAACAGGTTATGTGCAACCTACACCACCAGAGATGGGACAACTAGAGCGGGCTCAGGTGGCCTGTCAAACAGTCATCAACCAGACCACTGGCTACTGAGAACCCCTCCCAAGGCATCATTGGCAGAAAGCCAGAGGAAATAGCAAAAGGGTGTGAAGGGAGGGGGATAGAAACAGGCACTCTGGACTCCTCAAAAAAAAAAGACTTGGTATGTGAGGTGACCTTGACCAGATCGGAGAAGACAACCAGATCAGACCAGACTAAACATTGACCAGACCAGAAGGAAGGAAGGGACACCAGCGAGAACCACCTTGGTGAAGACAGGCCAGAGGAATGCCAGCGATCAGATCCATAGCTTACCAAGTTAATCTGCGATTAGTATACACTGATCTTGGGTACCTCAAATATTTTGTGGGTAATATAAGGGTTAATTGTGTTAATAAATATTGCTGAATATTGAACTTGCGTTTGTGGTTTGTTTCCTCGTAGGTAAAGACACTCTAGGTAAAACTTTTGAATAAGTAAACTGGTCAAAAGTAACTGAGGTTTTACAGGTACAACAGAGGATGACTTAATTGAATTACAAATGAAGATACCTTCCTTTGATAGGCTTGTAGTTACAACCATTCTGGAGAGGTAATGAAATCAGTTGGCGGCTTTTGCAAAGACGTAATTATTTGGAGACTGCACTATCATGATTAATTTCATCCTGAAGGGCTTCAAAGTATTCCAAAACTGATGAACAGGATTTCAATACCCCACTCATTTGCTTGGAGAATACATCAAATGGTTATACTGGGTTAAAACCTTTGTGCCTGCAGATGCACTATGCATTAATGGTACACAAAAGATTCTCATAACAGAAGTATCTCATTCAGAAGTAATCCAACACTAGTGGACGTATGAAACTTTCCTCAATGAGTCTTGAAATGCTTACCAAATAGAGACCACAGAATTTTTAAAAAACTAGAACAAAATGTCAATGTTTGCTCCCAAAGATTCTTTGCCATAAATACCTAAACAATCTTGGGAAAATGTGATAGTTCAGCGATCTGCTTGGTTTCATTTCATAAGACCCTGTTTTAATAATTCTTAAGTCATAGCTTCCCTGTATTGAGATTCCATTAATTTATTTAGTTGCTTTCATTTGCTAGTCAGGTGTTAGCATTTGTTTAGTAATAGTACTCTTGCCTTAGCGTCCAAAAGGTCAATGATTTTAAGACCCATTCCAGACATTTTAACATTATAATCCAAGCTAACATCTTTTGAGTGCAGTCTGGACAAAGTGCTGCATTTTTTCGATGTGCCATCTTTCATAAAAGATGTTAAACAAAACCGCGTGTCCTCCTTACACATTTGTGAAAGATCCCATGGCATTATTGAAAGAACAGCAACAGAGCTCTGGTGGTATTCCTGCAAACATGTATTCCTCAATCAGTATCACAAACAAATTGTCTAATTATTTATTTCATTGCAGTTTCTGGACCCTTGCTGTTAGCAAATTGCCTCCCACTTTTATATGTCCCAGGAACACCACGATTTTACCAATTATGGTTTTATAATTGCCTATTTCAGGGATTTTTGGCCATCCAGAAAATGGTACTGGCCAATCCAGAAGATGAAAATTCTGCTTTGACCCAATTGTAAAGAATACGCCAAGAAAACCTATTGGATACACTGCAGATACTTGCACTAATTGGAGGGCAACTGGTATAACTGTAAAAAAAAACTACTTGATCATGCTCTGCCCCCAAACAGAATTTCAAAGCAAGAGTGAAACTATAACAAGGATTGGTAACGTTTGTGAGCAGGGCATCGGGACATGTGTTGTTCAAAATGCACAGAATTACAAATTGGGCTTTTGTTATGGTGTACTCAATCTGGTTTCTGTTTTAATTTCATGAAGTACTTACAGCAATGCAACAGACTATTCAGCCCCATTGATTCTACATGAGATTTCTCCCAGCCTCCTTAATCTAACTCCATGAACATATCCTTTCTCCCTCACGTGCTTACCCAGCTTCCCCTTTCATATCCTGACCATTTCCTAGGTGAAGATGTTTCTCTTGAATTATCTATTGGCATTATCAGAGACTATTTTATATTTAGAGCCTCTAGCTCATGTCTCATCTCAAATTCAAACATCTTTTTAATATCTACCCTATCAAATTATTTCATCATGTTGAAGATCCTCCATCAGGTTACCCCTCAAGTATTTGCTTTTCCAAAAAGAGTTCAGCCAGTTCAGTCTTTCCTGAAACCTCTCAGTTCAAATACCATTTCTGTAAATCGTGTCTTGCCCATTCTCTTACACTTGAAATGTTCACACTCCTCCAAGTATGGTCAAAATAAAGCTCTATTCAAATTTAACACAATTCCTCGGCTTTTCAATTTAACTCAAAAATTAATTCCAGTTTGCCCTTTTAATGGTTTTATTAACCTGTCTCACTACTTTGTGATGTGTATCTGTCGCCCCCCACTCCCTCTATCCCTCAATTCCATTTGAACACATTTTTCTGAGAACTTTGTGACCTTCTTGCTGAAATTAATTTCCCAATTGTACATCTATTCTGCAAGTTTATCGTTACCCTGTATTTTATATAGTATTCCCATTAACTGCACTACCAATTTGGTGTCAGCAGCAAAATTTCAATTTCAGAATCCAAACCATTTATATAAGTGGTGAACAACGCTCCCAGCATCGATCACGAATTTCCACTTCCCACCATTTGCCAATTTGAGCAACTCCCTTTGAAAGGATGAGTGCGGGTTAAGATAAAAACGTGAAAATTTATTTTGCGACAAGGAAATCATTTGGAGGAATTTTCGGGGATCTAGCTTCCCAATTGTGTCCATAGATGAATTTCCAGGCCACAAACTAACATTTTTCATCTGATTTGCTTTGTAGCTCCGCTTAGAGTGTTGAACATAATCCAATTTCAAATCGCAAGCTTAAACGAGGTTTACATCAATGGTAATGTACTATAAACACTGACAGCACCTCTCTCAAAACTCAGACTTTTTTAAATCCAGTACTGGATGAGCAGAAATTTCCTCCAATTAAATATTGGATTACTGAAGATATTATCTTCAGTTCCCATGATAAATTCCACTTCCTAGCCACTGATTTCATCCTTCTGGGGCTGAATCTGGCTGTTCTGACCCCAAGATGGGCTTCCTTCAACCACATATCTGTGCCTTCACTAAGATCATCTATTTTCATTCCTAACACTGCCTATTTCTATCCCTTCTTCAACTCATCTGCTGCTGAAATAGTTATTCACGATTTTTAGTTACCTCTAGATTTGACTATTCCAATGCACATCTGGCCAACCTCGCATGTTAAATCCTCCAAACTGGAGGTCATCTAAACCATTGTTAGTATCCTTAATCACATAGAGACCTGTTCACGCGGTGCTCACTGGCCTACACTGGCTTCTAATTAAGCAACAGCTCGATTTTAAAATTGTCCTAGTTTTAAAATTCCTCCATTGTCTCACCCCACCTTATCTCCTGATTTCTTCAGTTGTAACTTTACACTGTCATTGCAGACTGTATTTTCTGGAAACAAATTTAGTCTTAATACTCGAATTACTTTAGAAATTTGCTCCCAATCAGCAGCCATGCTCAGGGATGTCCCACTCAGCTGCCTCATGCTTCAGGCCACATTCTACCGTGGAAGAATTATGGAATTCACAATTTGTACAATGTTCACATCGTACACTCGATCCCTCGGGTACCACATCCAACAAAGCAACATGTCAACATATTGCACAGGTTTTTCTTCCCTTTCTGCTATTGCATTAGTACGCTCATGGTCACATTGTGCTCTTTTGAAAAATATTTAAAGTGCAACATATTTCAAATACACCTCTCCCATAACTTCAGAGACCGGTTGGGGGGGGGGGGGGGCAAGAGGTTGCATAGCATCTCAAAAAGCAGAATTTGATCATCAAAAACTCAGAATTCCGCCAAAGACAAATTTCTCATCCATGCTTTAACCTTTAGCCTGCTGTCTGTTTTGTAACCAGCTTTCAATTCATTCTGTTGCTTTCTCCATGGCTCAAAGTTCTTTTTTTTTTTTAAAAGCATGCAACCCAAGATCAAGATCTGTCAGAAGGTTACTTGCCCATCAATTGGAGGATCTACCAGTAATAAATCACTCCAAAGTGTGATGGGTAGAAAGGGTTAAACTGTTCATCCTGTGGCCTGCTATTCCATATTACCAGGTCCTAAGATTCAGTATAACATATCTGCTGCTCACAAAGCTGTCGCCTCCACACTTGGAGACTGTATTGTTCTTGTCAGATGGCCCGATTTATATTACATGTACACTTCTAGCTAAAGCTATAAATGATTTATTAACATTAACTGTGGGTCAACTATACACAAAACAGATGAATAACAGTATGATCATGCACAAGCAACCTCTCTCCCAGCTCTCCAGTCAGTCCGAGGTCACCTGACTAACATTCACTTATATAATAATGAGACTCTTAGTGGTCAGTCGGTGAATTATAACAACCATGATATCACTACAATCCCTTTCCTTTGAGGGAATAAATTAATACATTATCAGTATATTTACAGGTGATATCATTAGACTGCGAGTTTAACAGTATCAATTTTTCTTAAAATTTTTAAAAATTGGTTTAACATATATACACACAAAAACAGCAAGCATAGTATGTACAAATAGCCCAAATCTACAAATTGAGTTGATCAGGTTCTGTTCGGATTCTGGTTGATCTTCTCAAAGTTTGACCTTGCTGCTCAGAATTTGTAGATTCAATAGAACATAGAACAGTACAGCACAGAACAGGCCCTTCGGCCCTCGATGTTGTGCCGAGCAATGATCACCCTACCCAAACCCACGTATCCACCCTATACCCGTAACCCAACAACCCCCCCCCCCCCCCCCTCCCTTAACCTTACTGTTTAGGACACTACGGGCAATTTAGCATGGCCAATCCACCTAACCCGCACATCTTTGGACTGTGGGAGGAAACCGGAGCACCCGGAGGAAACCCACGCACACACGGGGAGGACGTGCAGACTCCGTACAGACAGTGACCCAGCCGGGAATCGAACCTGGGACCCTGGAGCTGTAAAGCATTTATGCTAACCACCATGCTACCGTGCTGCCCAATGTTCTCCATGACATTCTCATGCTCAGGAACTGAACTATCTGACACTGCAGCTGACGTAGATTCGTCATCTATCACGCTGTTGTGAAAGTCTTCTCTGGTTTTCAAGAGTGCGTGACGATTTCTTCTTAAAACCAACCCTCCATCTGTAAATTGTAAGAACAAGGTGCTACTTCAAGTACAATGGGTTTTCTCGACCAATTGCCTGAATCTTCTACTCTCACAATGTCATCACTTCTCAAGGGGTATTCTAGACACTCTTATCCTACAACAGCTTTTGTTTTGCATTTCCTGCCGAAATCACACGTGACTGTGAAGTGTTGCTACACTTTCCAGCTAAAACAAGGACCATTGTCACTCACAACGACTTGAGGAATTTGGTGTCGCGCAAAAATTGACTTGATATGCAGTATTACAATGCTTGCTGTTACGCTTGACAGTAGAGCCATCATGGGATGGTTTGAAAAATAGTCTGATAATTAAATAATCTTTCCCTCGTAGGTGAAAGAGGTCCATAGCTACTTTCTGCCATGGTGCAGTAGGTAAATCAGATATTTGCTATGGTTCCCTTGTTTGTTTGCAACAATGTGTCTGGCAGGTGTCACAACAACTGACCACCCTGTCAATATCCTGGTTTATACCTGGCCAGTAAACAGTCACAAGCTCTCCGTTTACACTTCTCAATCCAGAAATGTCCTTCATGTATCCGCTTAAGTACATCCTTGTGAAGAGACTGAGGTATAACTATCGTGTTCAAACGAAGCACCACTCCATTAATCAGATCTTATATTGTAGAACTCCATACATCAGCCTCTGGACCAGTGTGAGTTGATGATCCTCATCATCTCTTAAAGAGTTTGATCCTTCCTGGTCTCTCCTTGGATCTCACGTAGTTTTGTGTCTGATACTGGTAGTAGTGTGGAAATAGGATTGACATGCAACTCTCTATCTTCAGCTGTTTCACTACTAATATTTTGTATCAGCACTCTCGATAATGCATCTACTAAGAACAAATATTTGCCTGGCATGTCGTTGAGATTAAAGTCATAGCATTGTAACTTAATCACCAACCTCTGAATGCGCGGAGATCTTTGGTTAATATTCTTGTTGATGATGTTAACCAAAGGACGATCATTTGTCTCAACTGTGAAAGTTGGAAGCCCATACACGTAGCCGTGAAATATCTCCCAAGTCTACAACTAAACCGAGGCATTCTTTTTCGATTTGAATGTACCTCTGCTCTGTTGTCGTCATGGATCGTGATGCATGTGTGATTGGTTGCCAATCGTCATGCTAGAGTTGCAGAATAACTGCTCCTAGACAACCTTAGGACGTGTTTGTTGACACTTCAATCTGCTTAGATAGGTCAAAAAAAATGAGAACTGGAGTGGTGGTTCGTGAAGACTTGAGCTTCTTCCACTCTTCTCAGTCCAAGTGAATTCCGCTGTTTTGTGCAGGAGATCACGTAGATGTGTTGCTTTTGCTGACAGGTTTGGAATGAATTTCCCTCTAAAATTGATCATACCCATCATTCTTAAGGCGGCTTTCTTGTCATGTGGTTATGGCATGTTGAGAATTGCTTGGATTTTGTCCTAGTCAGATTAAATGCCACGCGATGAAAGCTCGTCACCTAGGACTGTGTTCTCAGTTACACCAAATTGGCACTTTTGCTTGTTGAACTTCAGCCCATTTCTCCTGACACTCGTTAAAACTTTAAGCAACTTCGTATTGTGCTCTTCTATGGTCGAGCCCCAAATGATGATATCATCCACGTACACACGTACACCTTCGATTATGTGGTTCCATGGCATGGTAAAAAATCTCTGGTGCCGAAATTCTGGCAAACGGCATTCTCAGAAAGCAATACCGTCCAATTGGCGTATTAAAAGTGCAGTACTTTGTTCCTCTAGCCTTAGCTGCCAGAGGGCGGCATGGTGGCTCCAGGGTCACAGGTTTGATTCCCGGCTGTCTGTGTGGTGTCTGCACGTTCTCCCTGCGTCTGCATGGGTTTCCTCCGGGTGCTCCAGTTTCCTCCCACAAGTCCCAAAAGATGTGCTGTTTGGTAATTTGGACATTCTGAATTCTCCCTCAGTGTACCTGAACAGGTGCCAGAATGTGGCGACGAGGGGCTTTTCAGAGTAACTTCATTGCAGTGTTAATGTCAGCCTACTTGTGACAATAAAGATTATTATTCTGAAACCTTGAGATGCATCAAGTTTTGTAAAGAATTGTGCACCAGCCATCTCAGATGCTATTGGTATTTGGTGTTCTCTTTTGATATTCTCGTTAAGATCTTTGGGATCCATACATATGCGAATATCACCATTCTTTTTCTTTACATATACCATGGAATACACCCAATGGGTCAGTTCTACTATCTTTGATTACTTTTAATTTTGTCTTTCTGTCTAGCTCCTTTATGAGGCGATCCCGAAGAGGTGCAGGTACTCTTCTTGGTGAGTGATTTCCCATTCTCTTTTGAGTTGTATCTTGTAGGTGAATGGTAGTCCACCAAAACCTGCGAATACATCGCTGAATTTGCTGATAATGTTAGAACAAAGAAAATTACAGCACAGAAGCAAGCCCTTCGGCCCTCCCAGCCTGCGCCGATCCAGATCCTTTATTTAAACCTGTCGCCTATTTTCCAAGGATCTACTTCCCTCTGTTCCCCGCCCGTTCTTATATCTGTCTAGATGCATCTTAAATTATGCTATCGTGCTCGCCTCTACCACCTCCGCTGGCAAAGCGTTTCAGGCACCCACCACCCTTTGCGTAAAAAACTTTCCACACAGATCTCCCTTAAACTTTCCCCCTTTCACCTTGAAATAGTGACCCCTTGTAATTGACACCCCCACTCTTGGAAAAAGCTTGTTGCTATCCACCCTGTCCATGCCTCTCAATTTTGTAGACCTCAATCAGGTCCCCCCCCGAACCTCCGTCTTTCCAACGAAAACAATCCTAAACTACTCAACCTTTCTTCATAGCTAGCACCCTCCATACCAGGCAACATCCTGGTGAACCTCCTCTGCACCCTCTCGAAAGCATCCACATCCTCCTGGTAATGTGGCGACCAGAACTGCATGCAGTATTCCAAATGTGGCCTAACCAAAGTCCTATACAACTGTAACATGACCTGCCGACTCGTACTCAATACCCCGTCCGATGAAGGCAAGTATGCTGTATGCCTTCTCAGAATCGATGGTGTGTTGATCCAATCTTTTGTGAATGCTATATACCAACTGCACTAGACCTAATTCTTCACAGGACTGATCAACTAATCATGAATCCAAGCCCTCGGATACAATGCAGAATGGGACGGAAAAAACTGTGTTCTTCACCATCACACTTAGGTCACAAGCACCATAACACTTAATGCTTGAACCATTATAATCCCTCAGATATTTTCTGTTTTCTTCTAATTGGCTGAATTTTTAGATGTTTCAAATCAGTGATGCTGATTAGGCACCAGTGTCTAACTTCAATTGGACAACTGTAACGTTCACTCCCAAGTGGTAGTAGCCATTTGCCCACATCAACCACATTTATTTAAATGGAGCATCGGTTTGCATTTTTTTTTTTAAGTGCTGAAGAAATCTTTGACGTCTCCAAAAAATTCTTCTTCTCTGTTGTTACTCCAATAAACAATGATGTTTCATCTCTGGAGACTGTGTTTTCCACTGTGCTGATTGATCTGGGTTGAGCTTAAAGTAACAATTCTGAGCAAAGTGATCTTTCTTTTGCTTCTGAAAAAAACTTGCCAAACGTTGGACACTGCCTTAATTTGTGCTTTTGATCACATCTTTTCCACAGAAACACTTTGTCCTGTTCTTTAACGTGTTTGTTGATGTGCAACGAGCTGCAGGGACTTTCCTGCCTTTTTTCAGAAGTGTCCCGCCTTTTTGGAAAAAGGGCTGCAACCGGAGTGCTTCCTTGCAAGAAGACTCCGCTCTGATAAACATTTTCGAATGCTATGTGTGCTGCTTGCGTGTGAGCCTGACAGATCCAAATACAGCTCTAATTCCCTCAACAACCGTTCGCTCAGCTTATTTTCATTCACACCAAACACACTCTGGTCCTGAATCATGAAGATTTGACCGTGGAAAAATTACAGGATTAGCTTTTAACTTTAAATCAGTAATGAAATGATCTATGGACTCTTCTGTCTTCTGTTAACGTGACCTAAACACATAGCATTCATAAATTTCATTCTTTCTGTGGTTGCAATGTGCATCAAATTTTTGAATTACTTTGTTAAAACGTTTACCATCGCCATCGTTTGCAAATTTAAACATATTAAACACAGCAATTGCTTCGGGCCCTGCCGTTGTTAGGAGCATTGCTACCTTATGCAAATCTGATTGATCTCCTAAATTTGAAGAAATAGATTAAATTGTTGTTTAAACACAGGTCAGTTGCTGTCCACATTACCATGAGATCGGAGACTCATTGGCGGTTTCAACGACTCATTATAGTTCATTTGTGCAGTTTGCAAAATCTTCAAATCTCTGTGGACCTCGTGGCAGTCTTGTTTTTTCCCCCCTCAGTGTTTAATACCATCTACACCTGGTACCATGTAATATTTTTGTCTGGTGGCCTGATTTATATTACAAGAGCACTCGCAGCCTTAGCTATAAACAATTTATTAACATTAACTATGGGTCAACTATATACAAAACAACAGATGAATAACAGTATGATCATGCACAAGCAGCCTCTCTCCCAGCTCTCCAGTCAGTCTGAGGTCACCTGGCTCTAAATTCACTTCTATACTAAAGAGACTCCTAGTGATCAGTTGGTGAATTACAACACAACCAGGATATCACTACAGACACCACTTTACGGGGACAACCCCATTCAGTCTGCAAGCATGATCTCAAGATTCCAGTTGCTTAACTTTTAATTTCCCACTCCACTCTTAGCTTCCAATATTTCTCCAATGAAGCTCAACAGCAAGCTTGAGGAACAGCACATAAATGCTTCACAGCTCCAGGGTCCCAGGTTCGGTTCCCGGCTGGATCACTGTCTGTGCGGAGTCTGCACGTCCTCCCCGTGTGTGCGTGGGTTTCCTCCGGGTGCTCAGGTTTCCTCCCACAGTCCAAAGATGTGCGGGTTAGGTGGATTGGCCATGCTAAATTGCCCGTAGTGTCCTAAAAAGTAAGGTTGGGGGGGCGGGGGGGGGGGGGTATAGGGTGATCATTTGCTCGGCACAACATCGAGGGCCGAAGGGCCTGTTCTGTGCTGTACTGTTCTAAGAACAGCATCTCGCCATTCAATTCCGGCAGTTTTCAGCCTTCCCAACTCAACAGTGGTTCCAAATCAGCACCCCCCCCCCCCCCCCAAGCTCCACCATCTCGATTTCCACAGCAACAGCTGATGATTCTATTCTGCTTTCCACATTCACACTCTCCTCTAGGGGTTAGGTACGTTTTGGCGCAGCCATTTGGGCGCGGCCGTTTTGGCGCGGCCGTTTTGGCGCCAACCGTTTTGGCGCCGGACGTTTTGGCGCCAATATAACATTTCTTTATTTGTGAATTAGCCTCAGGTGAGTTGGCTGCTGGTGCGGGTGCGTTGAGTTGGGTGCTGGTGCGTTCTATCACCATCTGCTTATATATTGGCGTTATATATTGGCACAATACTTGCAACAATTTGCAACAAGTTACTAGCCACAAAAACTAAAAGAATTTCTGTCGTCTGCGCCCAAACGGCCGCGCCAAATTGGCTGCGCCCAATTGTCCCATGGCACCCAAACGGCTGCGCCCAAACGGCCGCGCCAAAACGGCCGCGCCCAATTGTCCCATCCCCCTCCTCTAGAACCACTTTTTGCCGCTTTACTTGTCCCATCATCTCCTTTAAATTTGTACCACCATAATCTCTTCTGTCTCCCACTCCACCACCTTTCCTTGGTGTTGTACTTGCTTAAAACCTGATACAACTCTTACATTTCACAGTTTTGATGAAAAGTTACCCACTTGAAACGTTAACTCTATTTCTAGTTCCACAGATGCTACCTGACCTGCTTTGCATTTCCAGCATTTTCTATTTTCATATTTTTTGTAACTTTGCCAAGAATGTGACATGTTTTTCTATGCAGTCCAGATTTGAAAATAGAGCAAACATTTCTAAAGCAATTCAGATTTTAAGACTAAAAGTCTTGCCACTGAATGCCTGGGGAAACCCCGAGAAACAAGCATTCATTTAAAATGGCAAGTGGTACACACAAAGATGAAGTAGCAAATAGAAAAAATAGCATTAAAAGCAAATCTCTTTAGGCCTTTATTCGGTCAAACACAGCACCGGAATACAAGTATCTTTGAGCAACAGAATCTTTTCAGTAAATGCATAAATCATTTCCTTTTTAAAATATAGGTTACTGCAGTACTACATTGAAGGTATAATGAGATAACTCACCTGTTCTGGAAACACAGTTACACAATGGCAGATCTGGCAAGGTTATGGCGATGAATCCATAAGATTTAACGGAACTATATACTGCAAGCAAAAATAAATGAATCAGTACACGGGCAAATAACTAGCTGAAATAATACAAAAGGATTAATTAGCCATAATAAATAATTTCCAAAAAATCATTTTAAAAATGAAACTATTTCCCTGCCTCAGATTTCATGTCAAACCATTCAAACAAAAAGGATATTGCAAATGAAGTAGTCACACATTTTAGTATTTTTATTTTCCAACGTGCCAACAGCCACACCCAAACGAATATAAAAATTTGACCTTAAAACATCTAGTAAGTTAATACTGATTACCATGATATTTTCTCAAAGCTTAACTCATAAACCCAACAAACTCCCTGATGTACCTTACAGGATTTTTCCAAGTTTATTCTGAATTAGCTCTGCCAACCCCAATCACATTCTAAGTCTTGTGGCTTTACTGTAAATGCAGTTCAGGTTCAAAACTCAGGAAGTCAGTACCTAACTAGTTTATTACAAGTAGTTATTAAACTAGGTCATCAAATGTTTACTTGCTTTTCTTCTTTTACTCTAAAATATCAATTACATCCAATTCACCAGTCCTTGCATACTGGACAAGTGCCACAAATTACAGCAGCATCCAGTCAAACTTTTTATAGAATATGAACTCATGCACATTTTGCATGATTTAAGAAATCCACAATTCCCATTAAAAAAACATTTCCCGAAGAAGCAGAAAGCACCGCGGTATGGCATACGAATGAATATCCTTTCAACTCCAGAGCTTGGATTTGAAACAAAACCAGATGAATGATAATGTCAAATGCAAGGAATTTATGCAAACGAAACTTCATCATCTCAATGGAGACAAAAATGTATTTTTTCCTCAAAGACCACAGAGTGACTAGAATAAGAAAACAAATCACACAAGAGGAGGCACTGCTTTGAGGTTAAGGTGAAGACGCACAGTGGAATGGAGACGACAGTTTTTTGTTCGGCACCCGAGCAACAGCACAAATTTCAAATGCTACAATGGCCTGTTTCTGTCCAATAAGATGACAATTTTTAAAGTTTATAGAGAAACATGCATTAGTAGGTGTGTTGTAATATTTACTGTAGATAGTCAGATTTTCTACCAATGCAAAAGCTACTCATTTTAAAAAAAAATCAAAGTAGTAGTATGCTCAAATAAAAACAGAAAATATTGGAAACAATGTGCAGGTCAGGCAGCATCTGTGAAAAGAGAACAGTAGCAAGGCCATCGACATGAACTCCGTTCCTCAGCCTGCAGATGTTTATACTAAACCATGTTATAAGGGACTATGGGCAGCACGGTGGTGCAGTGGGTTAGCCCTGCAGCCTCACGGCACCGAGGTCCCAGGTTCGATCCCGGCTCTGGGTCACTGTCCGTGTGGAGTTTGCACATTCTCCCCGTGCTTGCGTGGGTTTCGCCCCCACAACCCAAAGATGTGCAGGCTAGGTGGATTGGCCAAGCTAAATTCCCTTAAATTGGAAAAAGTGAATTGGGTGTTCTAAATTTTAAAAAATGTTATAAGGGACTACTATAATTCCGTTCTCCCACAAGCTTCCCCCATTTACAATTCTCCACATTTTAAGAACATCCAAAAATGAAACTATATTAAGGACCAAAAATACTGACAGAGCCACTGTACAGGAAGACAATAATGCAGGTTAGTGGCATATAAAAAATTGCAACATACAATCCCAGGCCACTAGGTTTCTGCAACTATCCAGAGAGCACTGGACCCTGTGTGATGCATGCTGATTTGCAGCATTCTTTAAAGAGACCTAAACTGGTTTCCGGCTGGGGTGGCCATCACTTTAGAGAAGAGATAGTTATCCTGGTTGTGGTCTGCTGCTTCAGATAACACAGGCTGCTACTTGATGCAGTCTTAACTAAAGGATGCTCCAGACTCTGAAATGAGTTCAACGTGTTTATTGAACTACAGTAGTCCCCCGTTATACCGCGCTCCGCAATACCGCGGTTCGCGATATATCGCGGGGGGGCTTATGGACCCCAATTGTCAGTTGTGTCAATTTCAGCGGCCGGCTGATTGTTTCAGTGAGAGAGCAGCTTCCCTCTCCGGATCAAAGTGAGCCGGCCGCTGAAATTGACACTGCCGGCTGCTCTCTCCCTCCAATCAGAAACATTAAAACTTAAAAGTTGGATTGGAGGGAGAGAGCAGCCGGCAGTGTCAATTTCAGCGGCCGGCTCACTTTGATCCGGAGAGGGAAGCTGCTCTCTCACTGAAACAATCAGCCGGCCGCTGAAATTGACACTGCCGAGGGGGGGGGCGGGTGTTGGGGGGAAGAAATGGGGGGGGGGGCGGGTGGTGGGGGGGGGAAGAGGAGGGGGGCGGGTGTTGGGGGGGGGGGGGGGGAGGTGTTGGGGGGGGAAGAGGAGGGGGGTGGGTGTGGGGGAGACCCCCCTGGGGGTGTGGGGGGAGAGAGGGGGGCCCTGCGGGTGTTGGGGGAGAGAGGGGGGCCCTGCGGGTGTTGGGGGGGAGAGGAGGGGGGGGGGGTGTTGGGGGGGGAGAGGAGGGGGGGCGGGTGTTGGGGGGGGAAGAGGAGGGGGGCGGGTGTGGGGGAGACCCCCCTGTGGGTGTGGGGGAGACCCCCCTGGGGGTGTGGGGGAGAGAGGGAGGCCCTGCGGGTGTTGCGGGAGAGAGAGGGGGGCCCTGCGGGTGTTGGGGGGGGTGGGGGGGGGGAGAGGTGGGGGGGCGGGGGGTTGGGGGGGGGAGCGGGTGTGGGCGGGTGTGGGGGAGACCCCCCTGGGGGTGTGGGGGGAGAGAAAAGGGCCCTGCGGGTGTTGGGGGAGAGAGGGGGGCCCTGCGGGTGTTGGGGGAGAGAGGGGGGCCCTGCGGGTGTTGGGGGAGAGAGGGGGCCCTGCGGGTGTTGGGGGACGGGGAGGAGAGGGGGGGAGGGGGCGAGCCGGAGGGTGTGGGGAGGGGGCGAGCCGGAGGGTGTGGGGGGGACAGGGGGCGAGCTGGACGCTGTGGGGGAGAGCAGGAGGGTGTGGGGGAGAGGGAGCGAGCCGGAGGGTGTGGGGGGAGAGGGGGCGAGCCGGAGGGTGTGGGGGGGGAGAGGGGTCTAGTTGGAGGATGTGGGGGGAGAGGGGGTGAGCCGGAGGGTGTGGGGTGGGGAGGGGGCGAGCTGGAGGGTGTGGGGGGAGAGGGGGCGAGCCGGAGGGTGTGGGGGGGAGAGGGGGTGAGCCGGAGGGTGTGGGGGAGAGGGGGGCGAGCCGGAGGGTGTGGGGGGAGAGGGGGCGAGCCGGAGGGTGTTGGGGGGGAGAGGGGGCGAGTCGGAGGGTGTGGGGGGAGAGGGGTCTAGTTGGAGGATGTGGGGGGAGAGGGGGCAAGCCGGAGGAAAAAAAAAGAAATTGACACTGCCGGCTGCTCTCTCCCTCCAATCAGAAACATTAAAACTTAAAAGTTGGATTGGAGGGAGAGCGCAGCCGGCAGTGTCAATTTCAGCGGCCGGCTGATTGTTTCAGTGAGAGAGCAGCTTCTCTCTCCGGATCAAAGTGAGCCGGCCGCTGAAATTTTAATTGGATCCACGATGGGGGTTTTAAATTTATTTAAAAATCTATGCTAGCGCTTCCCATTGTGAGTCTACGGGGGTCTGACCTCTCCCCCCGCCCCCCCGTAGACTCACAATGGGAAGCGCTAGCATAGATTTTAAAATAAATTTAAAACCCCCATCGTGGATATCCGCGGCTCGGATACAACGCGGGTGGCTGTCTTGGACCCAACACCCGCGTTATAAAGGGGGACTACTGTATTAACAGTTCTCAAATGAGTTTGACTCTCTGCTAGTCTAATTGTAGTAGCTCAGTCTAACTACCAGCTTCCTCTAAGCCACGTGCTGGGGTGTGATGCTGCTGATCAAACCTGTCTAACTCTCTAGATGTCTGTCTGTGGAAAGAGGCAGGGTGTGAGTGCCTCATCCCTTTTATAGTGTTTATGTCATGCTCCCTTGTGGTGATGCCACCTCGGAGAGTCCTGACTGCCCACTGGTTGTGTCCTGTTCATTGGTTGCATGGGTAGGCAAAATTACAGGTTGTGAACTTCTGGACTATTTTTAAACTGCTCATAGATTGGGAAGCAATTTCTCAGATTTTCCCTCCCCTGAATTGGCCTGGATTTGTGTGTTTATTTTCATCTCTTCCAGGAGATTGCATGACTCTGCGTGTGTTCCATCCTACAATCCAAAGATGTGCTGGTTAGATGGATTGGCCATGATCATTCCATGGGGTTGTGGGAATGGGCCTGGGGGAGGGCTCGTTCAGAGGATGGGTGGGTGCAGACTTGATGGACCAAATGGCCTCTTTCTGCACTGTAGGGATTCTATGATTCCTTTTTTTTTAAATATTTTTCTTGAAGTATTTGTAAAATTTTATAACAGAAACAGAAAAAGAACAATAAATGTTAAGCATTAACATAATGCAAAAATAGATATTTCCCCCAGACAGCTCTGTCTTCACAGACCACCTAAAATAACACAACAAAAAAAAAACAAAAAACAACACAACACTCCTTCCCTCCCCCCGCCCCCCCAACCCCGGAAAGCTGCTACTGCCGACATTTTGAATTATATTTCCCTAAGAAAGCTGCCACCTCCGGGAGAACCCTAACATTGACCCTCCCTCTTAAGGCAAACTTTATTTTCTCGAAGCTGAGAAACTCAGTCATGTCTTTGACCCAGGTCTCTACACTCGGGGGTTTCGGGTCCCTCCACATTAACAGGATCTGTCTCCGGGCAAAGGCTAGAATGTCAGCCTCTTTCACTTCCTGAACTTCTGGGTCTTCTGACACCCCAAAGATCGCCACCTCTGGACCCGGCACCACCCGCGTACCTAGCACCTTGGACATTGCCCTGGCAAACCCCTGCCAGAACCCTTCAAGCATGCCCAAAACATATGGACATGGTTTGCTGGGCTCCCCGCACATCTGTCTTCTACCCCACAAAACTTGCTCATCCTTGCCGCCGCCATGTGTGCCCGGTGGACCACCTTAAACTGGATTAAACTAAGCCTAGCGCACGAGGAGGAATTGACCCTACTTAGGGCTTCCGCCCATAGATCCGTCTCTAACTCCCCTCCTAACTCCTCCTCCCATTTGCCTTTAAGCTCCTCCATTGGGGTTTCCTCCGCCTCCAACAGCACCTGGTAGATATCCGACACCTTCCCCTCCCCCACCCAGGTACCGGAAACTACTCGATCCTGTATTCCCCGTGGAGGCAGCAGCGGGAAGGCCACCATCTATTTCCTCAGGAAAGTCTGCACTTGCAGATACTTAAAGCCGTTCCCTGGCAGCAGTTTAAATTTGACCTCCAGCGCCTGCAGGTTGGGAAAGCTCCCATCTAAACAGGTCACCCATCCTTCTGATATCCACTCTCTGCCAGCTCTGGAACCCGCCACCCATCCTGCCCGGTAGAAATCTGTGGTTATTACAAAGCGGGGTCCAGACCGACGCTCCTTCCACCCTTTTGCATCTCCTCCACTGCCCCCAGATCTTCAGTGCCGCCACCACCACCAGACTTGTGCAGTAGCAGGCCGGTGAGAACAGCAGAGGTGCCGTTACCAGCGCTCCCAAACTGGTGCCTTTGCATGACGCCGCCTCTAACCGCTCCCATGCCAACCCCTCCCCCAATACCCACTTCCTGATCATGGCAATGTTGGCCGCCCAGTGGTAGTTGTAAAAGTTCGGCAGCGCCAGCCACCGTCCCCCCGACTGCGTTCCAACAGCACTCTCTTTACTCGCGGGGTCTTGTTCGCCCACACAAATCCCGAGATGATCTTATTAACCCACTTGAAAAAGGCCTTAGGGATGAAGATGGGAAGGCACTGGAATACAAATAGAAACCTGGGGAGGACCGTCATTTTCATGGTCTGTACCCTCCCCGCCAGAGACAGAGGGAGCATGTCCCACCTTTTAAAGTCCCCTTCCATTTGTTCTACCAGCCGAGTCAGATTAAGTTTATGCAACAAATCCCACTCCCGGGCCACCTGTATACCTAGGTAACGAAAGCTCTTCTCTGCCCTCCTCAGTGGCAGCTCACTCAGTCTCTTCTCCTGTCCTTTAGCCTGGATCACAAACGACTCGTTCTTCCCCACGTTCAATTTATATCCCGAGAAACTGCCAAATTCCCTTAAGATCCGCATGACCCCCCCCCCATCCCCTCCAGTGGGTCTGAAAAATACAGGAGGAGATCATGGGATTCTATGATTCCTGACAGATGGTGAATGTCTACTATGATACACTAAGAATCATACCTACATGGGACAGGCTGGATAGACAAATGCATCTTTTACTGTGTCTTTTTCAGAATCATACCAAAGTGGATAGTGCTCATAGGTATCGTGGAATTGCTCTAAAATAACATCTGGAGCAGGTCAATTGTCAAACAATTGGGAGATTTTTACAATTCCGAGCGATTACCTTGGAAATGCCCATCTGTACCCTATTGCCCGACAGAAAGAGATGCTAAAACAATGGTCAGTCATTGTAGTCGGCTGCTGCCCATGTCCTAAGACAGACAATTCGCTTCCAAATGATCAAGTTTAGAAAATCATAAATCTCAACATTAAGATCTTCCCCATATTTTGTCATGTCAACATTGAACGGTTAGAATCTAACACCATCTTGTTCCAAGCACCCCAGTGTTAATTCTATTGCCCTTACTATATATATATCTATGAGAAGGCAAAAAAAAAAGGCCATGGTGCCATTTCCTCATTCATCAGGGAGAAAGTAAACGCATGGCAAAAATATTGTACAGATAATTAACTTGTGTGAAGCTTCCTCCCAGTCTCCCAGATGCACTTTTAGTACATCATACCACATAAGAGAACTTCTTAAATTCAAACACCAGCCTATTTCTGCATCATTATTTCTTAGCAATTCTTTGTAATGTATAATATCTCTATTGTAGCAAACAAGTTCACATGAATGACTGTGAATTCATGTCAAACTATGGAAAATTGTCTCTTGTCCATTTACAATTCATGTCAAACTATGGGAAATTGTCTCTTAGAACATAGAACAGTACAGCACAGAACAGGCCCTTCGGCCCTCAATGTTGTGCCGAGCCATGATCACCCTACTCAAACCCACGTATCCACCCTATACCCATAACCCAACAACCCCCCCCTTAACCTTACTTTTATTAGGACACTACGGGCAATTTAGCATGGCCAATCCACCTAACCCGCACATCTTTGGACTGTGGGAGGAAACCGGAGCACCCGGAGGAAACCCACGCACACAGGGGGAGGACGTGCAGACTCCACACAGACAGTGACCCAGCCGGGAATCGAACCTGGGACCCTGGAGCTGTGAAGCATTTATGCTAACCACCATGCTACCCTGCTGCCCCTGCTCTTGTCGATTTAAGAACCAAATGTATGATTCCTTAATACAATACCACTGGATAAATATGGAGTTGAATAAAGATCACTTTGTAAATATCACCACAGTCCCAGAGGACCGTAGGCTGCTCTTCCCTTTAAGTGCTGACGTGGTGATTTAACCGGAGGGTCATCACACCTCGGGCAAGGGGCAAGGTTGGGAAGGTGGGCCTTCATGAATAACCTTAGCTGGTAATGGAATTGAACCCGTGTTGTTGGCCTCGCTCTGCTTCAAGAACCAGCTGTCTAGCCAACTGAGCCGACCCTCAGGTTAAATCACCAGTCAGCTCTCTCTGAAAGAGGAGTGCAGCCTGTAATCTTCTGGGACTATGGGGAAATTTCACATTTGGATCAGTTTCAAACTGAAATGCCAATGCTTCAGATAATCCACTACATTATCCAAGTAATCCTCACACGTGTGGCACATTTGCTATGTAAAATTATTTCATACGTATGAGTGAATAACTTTGGCCTGGGGTGCTAATAAAATTTGCATGTGACAACACAAGCAGGGGCCATGGTTAACTCAAGACAATGAAAAAAAGCTTCCAGTTTAGCAGATTGAATTTTGTTTGACATCTATCTCCCCAGGACTCTGGGAAAGACCTGGGAGTCCCAGGTTCAAATCCCACTACAACGGATGGTGAAATTCAAATTATATAAAAATCTGAAATTAAAAGTCCAGTGATGACCATGAAACCATTGTTAATTGTTGTAAAACCCCAGCTATGAAATGAAGGGCAGTTGGGGATGAGTAATAAATGCTGGTTCACCTCTACTACCATGAAGGACAACGGCATCAGATGCATGGGAATACCATTACCGGCAAGTTCTTCTCCAAGTCACAAACTATTCTGACTTGGTACTCTTTTCCTTCACTGTCGCTGGATCAAAATCCTGAAACGCCCTTCCTAACAACACTGTGGGTGTGTCCATGCCATATGGATGGCAGCAGTTCAAGGCGGCAGCTCACCACCGACTGGGAAATTACAGATGAGCACTAAATGATGGCTTAAGCAGTAGAGCCCACAAACATTAAACAATTTCATGCTGCTCTAACCTTGGCCTCTTGAGCATCCCTGATTTTAATCATTTAACCTTTGCTGGCTGCACCTTCTGCTGGCTGCGCCTTCAGCTGGCTAGGCTGTTTCAGATTCAAACTTAACCCAATGTGTCCATTCAAATCTTATTGATTGAAGATCCCATTCATTTTATTCTGCTGTTAGTTCAATGTCAGCAAGGGTGAAACTCACGTCACAGAGTTCATTAGATCTTTGCTTTCATTAAAAAGTTACCCAAGGAGAAACTCTGCAGCAACAGTGGATGAGGGTGCACTAGTTTGAAATTATGAGAGAAAAATGGTCAAAACTGACTTTACAGGAAGGCAGTAAGTTGATTGGTTGGTATGTATTGTATCTGGTATGTATTGTAGCTGTCTCTGTTTCCCTTTCTCCGAAGTTAAGGTGCTTGTCGAAGGGGCTAGATTTCAGATAAAGGTTCACAGAAACATTCAGTTAACTTCCCTGTCAATCACATTAACAAAAAAGGAAGTAAGTAGCTGCCAAGCTTTTAAGCAGCAAGTGTTATTAGTAGTGCTATCTAACAAACAGAGGCATGGCAGCTTCAGACCTCGAGTGCACATCCTGTCCAAATGGGAATTCCAGGGTGCGCCCGATGAACTGAATAATCATATATGCATGAAGTGTCATCAGTGGCACCTGCTCAAGCTCTAGGCTTTGAAGCTTGAGCAGCAGTTACCATCACTGTGGTTCATCCAGGAGCTTGAGCACTTCGTGGATATCATGTTAAATGATGTGACCACCAGGTAGTCAAGCAATAGGCAGGCATTTCACGAGCCCCCAGAGGGCATCTCACTCCCCAATTAGAATTCAGCTCCAAATACTAATGAAAGTGATGGTTCATCTCAGGAGTGTAGTCAGAATCATGCCCATAGCCACACAAACAGCTCAACTGATCAGAGGGGCACAAAGAAGATTGGAGGAGTAATAGTTATTGGATATTAAATAATTGAGGAAATAAACATATGTTTCTGCAGCCATAGATGCGAATTCAGGATAGTGGGTTGCCTCCTTGGTGCCAGAATCAAGGATGTCACTGAATAGCTGCAGACCACCGAGGAGTTTGGTAAATGACCATACAAACAACGGAGGCAAAAAGAGGGACATGCTAAAAAAAGAGAATGCCCCAGAGGAGTTGAGGACAACATCCATTTGGTTATAGCCAAGGAACAAAAAAGATGCAATTACATTGCTCAATGTAGTCTATATGCCACCAACTAATGCAGGAAAATGTTTGCGAAGAATATTACAGAGAAGTGCAAGAATTAAAACAGTTATAACGGGGAACTTTATTGAATTAAAGACTGCAATAATAGCAGTGTAAAGGGCAAAGAGAGTTTCTAAAGTTTCCGTCCAAAGAGAAAGGAAGCATTGCAAAACCTGGTCCTTAAGAATGAGGTGGATCAAGTGTCAGCAAGTGTCAGGGGACAGTGATCAATGTTTCAGAAAGTTTAGGTTGACTATAGAAAAGGAAGGAACAATCCAGGGTAAGATTAACGGAGAGGAAGCCAACTAAAATGGTTAAGAATGGATCTGACTCAGGTAAGGTGGAATCAAAGATTGGAAGGCAAAACTTTAACTGAACAATGAGCTACCTTTGAAGAAAATAGTTCTGGCAGTCGGGGAAAGGTAGGGTAAGCAAATCCAGAGCATCCCGGATGGCAAATAGGTATTAAGAAGAAAAATATATCAGATGGATAATAAAACCAAGAATGTGCAGAATATGGAAGGTTCAGAGGTGAAGTGAATAAGCAAGTAAGCAAAGAGGGAGTACAAGAAGAGACTGTCAGTTGACATAAAAGGGATACCTAAAGTATTTTACTGACATATAAATAGTAAAACAGTGGTAAAAGGAGGAGTGGTGCCGATCAGGGACCAAAAAGGGGATTTACACATGGAGGATAGGGGCATGGCTGAGGTATTACATTTATACTTTGCATCAGCCTTTAACAAGGAAGATGCTGCAGCACAGGCCATGGTAAATGGGGAGGCAATTCAGACAGTCAAATGGTTTAGAACTGATAAGGAAGTGCTATTGGATCAGCTGTCTGCATGTAAATGTTGATAAGGCACTTGGACCAAATAAGATACATCCAAGAATATGCAGGGAAGCGAATTTGGAAATTGCAGGGGCACTGGCCATAATTTTCCAGTTTTCTTTAAATTCAAGGATGGTGCCAGAGGAAAAGAGAATTGCAAATGCTATACCCTTATTCAAAAAAAAAGCATAAAGATCAGCCCTGCAACGTCAGACCAGTCAGTCTAACCTTAGTGGCAGGGAAGCTTCTATAATTATTTAGCACAAAATTAATTGCTACTTGGGCAAATATAGTTTAATTAAGGCAAGCCAGCATGGAATTTTTATGGCAAATCATGTTTAACTAACTTGAAGTTTTTGTTTTGAAGACCTACCAGAACAGTTTGAGAAAAGTAATGCAGCTGATGTGGTGTACATAGACTTCCAAAAGGCATTTGATAAACAAACTTAAGAGCAAAGTTCGAGCTCAAGGAATCAAAAGAACAGTAGCAACATGGACCAAAATTAGCCAAGTGACAGGAAACAGAAGTCGTGATTAATTGTTGTTTTTCTAGTGGAAATTCAGAGGGGTCAGTGATATGACCACTTCTCTTCCTGATTTACATTAATAACATAAACCTTGGTATACACAGCACAATTTCAAACGTGGGGATGATATAAAACTTGGAAGTGTTGTGAGCTGAGGAGGATAGTATAAAAGTTCAAAAGGACATAAGTTGATAGAATGGGAGGTAAAAGGGCAAAGGGCAAATAAACAATGCAGAGAAGCATAAAGTGATTCATTTTGATAAAAAGAACAAGAACATAGAGACAATATAAAATCAAGGGTATAATTTTAAAGGGGGTGCAGGAACTGGGGACATACATGCATACATTATTGAAGGTAGCAGGACAAGTTGAGTGTATGATTAGATAAATATACGGCATCCCAGACATCACAGGGGTATAGGTACAAAAGCAAGGAAGTTATGATAAACTTGTACAATTCATTGGTTCGGCCTCAACTGGAGCAGTATGTCCAATTTTGGTACCACACTTTCGGAAGGAAGTAAAGGTATTAGACAGGGCACAGAAAGGAATCAGGAGAATGATTTTAGAGATGAGGAACTTCTGCCACGTACATAGAATGGAGAAGTTAGAACTGTTTTCCTTGGAGAAGACATGGTTGAGAGGAGATTTGAGTCATGAAGGTTTTTGACAGTAGATAGGAAGTAACTGGGGGCAAGAATCATAAACCACAGGGCACAAATTAAAACTAATTGGCAAAAGAAGCAATGCCAACATGAGGGGGAACCTTTTCACACACCAGGGAATGCAGTTTGAGAATTTGGTGATAGTAGGTTCAATCAAAGCACTTGAGGAATTTTGATTAAAGCAAAGTCACCATGAGGGAGCTTTCCACTTTGAGGGGGAGAGCTGACAGGTGGTGATTTAAATGGGGGATCACCGCATCTAGGGGCTGGTTTAGCACAGGGCTAAATCGCTGGTTTTGAAAGCAGACCAAAGCAGGCCAGCAGCACGGTTCAATTCCCGTACCAGCCTCCCCGAACAGGCGCTGGAATGTGGCAACTAGGGGCTTTTCACAGTAACTTCATTTGAAGCCTACTTGTGACAATAAGCGATTTTCATTTCATTTTCATTTTGTTTCATTTTCACCTCATGCGAGGGGCAAGATTGACATTCATGAATAACCTTAGCCAAAATGGGAGTTGAACCTGCGCTGTTGGCCTCGCTCTGCATCACAAACCAGCTGTCCAACTAAACTAGCCTCAAATTTTGAGCATCTGAAAAGGAATAATGTGCACGGTTACAGGGAGAAGGCAGCAGAGTGGCACAAGGTGAATTGCTTCTTCAGGCAATATTGAGCAGAATGACCTCTTTCTGTACAGTAACCATTCTCTGATTCAGTCAGCAGTAAGCACTGGTCAATGCAACCAGTCCTTGTAATGCAATTGTTTACACCTCTGCGCCATTCTGGTAAATCTGCTAGGCATCGCTTCCAAGATCAATACAATAACTTGCACTTATATAGCACTTTTAATTTCCCACGGCACTTCACAGTTTTGTTATTGTAAAAGATTGATGAACAGCCACACAAGGCAACATTGGCCCAATCTTCCATTTGCCAACTGAGATGCAGATCAGTGCTCTGTGGAAATCCTGATGTTCCGGGTTCCGGCCTACTTGGGAATTGCTTGCAAAGGTTCAACATCCGATGGACAATTCCCCGAACACCTCAGACCCACAATGAACGTTGCGAGTCTTAGCTAGAGTCGGAAACTTCAGACAGTTCTGATGTATTTACCTGGATAGCTACTCAGAAAATGTTGAAACATTTAACATCTGGATAACTACAGAACTGACCTCCCAATAACTAATACCAGCTCTCTCTGACCAATTCCCCCCCCCCCACCCACCTACTACCCCACCCTGCCCCAAGCCCATCCCTCCCCTTGACAAACCATCCCAGTCACTCAACTGCCACCTCTGCCACTTACCTACCTCACCACCCTACCCACTCATTCAACCCATCAGCCATTCACATACAACCTAGGCCTTCAAACTTACCATACAGCAGTCCCGTCTTTCCTCCAGGTTTACTCTTCTGTGACGGAGCTCCGAGGGTCACTGCACTCCACATTTCTGGGAAAGCAGACTCGGAAAGTCCCACAAGAAATGCTGAGCAGCATTGAGTAGTGGGAAAGTTCAAGAGAAGGGGAAACCCACTGACAATTGTCACTCATCCGAAAATCTGGGTCATTAGACAGATGACCAAAAACCAAGTATTTTTTAAGTAGTGTCATAAACATTGGGAGGACTAAAACATTGGGAAGACTATACCATTGTTTTCTGTCCCTGCTCCAAACTCCATCCTTCTGCCCGAGAAGACTCTTAAAACCAGATTAAGTCAGTCTGTTCGCAATCTTGGTATCATCTGACCCAGGGATGAGCATAAGATGATAATAGGAGTAAGCCATTTGACAATCTGAGCCTACTCCACCTGTCAATAAGATCATGGTTGATTTGATGTGGCCTTAACTTCACTTTCCTCATTCCCCCATAACATTCAACTCCCATGTCAATTAAAAATCTGTCTAATTCAGCCTCGAATATATTCAATATATTTGATGACCCAGCCTTCACTTCCAGTGAGGGATGAGAATTCCAGAGATTAACTATCCTCTTCTGAGGGGGCAGCACGGTGGCACAGTGGTTAGCACTGCTGCCTCACTGCGCCGAGGTCCTAGGTTCGATCCTGGCTCTGGGTCACTGACCGTGTGGAGTTTGCACATCCTCCCTGTATTTGCATGGGTTTCACCCCCACAACCCAAAGTTGTGCAGGGTAGGTGAATTGGCCCCGCAAAAACTGCCCCTTAATTGGAAAAAAAAAATGAATTGGATACTCTAAATTTATTTTAAAAAACAATCCTCTTCTGAGCTCATATTCTCACTATCACAAGACTTCCTATTCCCATTCGAACCTCACCCCATCACTGTTCATCTGTTGCTGGCACCATCAATAATGTCTTTCTTACCTTTAGAACTGACTATTTCAACATTCTACTGGCTGGTTTACCTAATTCCACCACAATCATTGCAGTGTTAACGTAAGCGTACTTGTGACACTAATAAAAATTATTAAAAAGCTTGAATTAATCCACAATTCTGCAGCCCCATGTCCATGTCTCAACATATAATAAGTTCACTCACCATGATTAATTACCCTGCTTGCTGACCTACACAAGTTCCTGGTCAAACAATGTCTTGATTTTAAAATTTTCAATTTTGCTTTCAATCCCTCAATGGTCTCACCCCTCTCTGTCTCTGTAATGTCCTCAGCCATATGATCCACAGAGTTCCTCAGGATTGTTTCCTAGGCCCAACCATCATACTTCATTAATGTCCTATCCTTAATCATAATATCAGAGTGGAGATGTTCACTGATGATTGCACATTGTTTGGCACCATTCAGGACACATTAGGTTCTGAAGCAGCGTACGTTCATATCCAGAAAGACCCGAATAAGATTCAGTCTTGGGCTGCCAAGTGGCAAGTAACATTCACGCCACACAAGTGCCAGACAATGACCATCTCCAACAAGAGGGAATCTCTCCTTGACATTCAATTATATTACCATCACTAAATCCCACATTATCAACATCCTGGGTGGGGGCTACCATTGACCAGAAACCGAACTGGGTCAGACATATAAATACTGTGGCTAGAAGATAATTATTATTATTATTTGACGCTGAGAATTCTGCAGCAAGCAACTCCCCAAGCCTGTTCACCATCTACAAGGCACGAGTCAAGAATATGGTGGAATATTCTCCACTTGCCTGGATGAATGCAGCTCCAACAACATTCAAAAAGTTTGACACATACATAGAAAATAGAGCAGGAGGAAGCCATTTGGCCCTTCGAGCCTGATCTGCCATTCATGATCATGGCTGATCCAAGCTCAATACCGTTATCCAGTCTCTCTCTCTCTTCCCACCCTGTCTAATCCTGTTAGAATTTTATGTTTCTATGAGATCCCTTCTCATTCTTCTAAACTCTAATGAATATAATCCAAACCGACCTTGTCTCTCCTTATATGACAATCCCACCATCCAGAAGCAGCCCACTTGATTGGCACCCAATTCATCTTCAGCATTCATTCCCTCCACTACCGATGCAAAGTGGGATTAGTGTGCACCATCTGTTAGAATGCACTGCAGCAACTTACAAGAGCTCCTTTGGCAGCACCTTCCAAACCTATGACCTCTACCTCCTCGAAGGGCAAGGGCATTTAGATACATGGGAACACCATTACCGGCAGGTTCTCCTCAAAATCACAAATCATTCTGACTTGGAACTCTTTACTTCACCGTCACTGGATCAAAGTCCTGAAACACCCTTCCTAACAGCACTGTCTTGACTGCTGTGTAAACTGCTCACAATTGCTTTAACACGATACCCAGATTATTGATATCAAATGTTTCACCTACCTCCGAAGTCTGCTGTGCCACTTACAACTCATTACTGTAATTGTTTCTTTAACTCAAGAATGCATTTGTTTATTCTTCCTAAAATTCTTCTGAAGAAAACCTTGGCCTCTGTTCTTTCTAACTTCAGGTGGCCTAAACTTCCTTTCTATCCCAATTCCCTGGTTATCGCGATTGTATCTGGTTCCTTAGGCAAGTTTGCCCCTTTGCAACACCCTTGTACTGTCCAGCTTCTCCTGGCAGAGTTGAGAGCTGTTCACACCATAGTGATCTGACTCCGATTGCTCTAGCTTCCAGTTAAAACTAAGATCAAAGTAAAAACCTTCACTCTGGAAAGTAACTTCCTGGTACTAAGCAATGATTTACTTGTACTATATATTACTTCAGCCGTGAACCTCTCCAAGCACAATAGAGACACAATCGGTGGCACGGTGGTTTACATTGCTGCCTCACGGCACTGAGGACCCAGGTTCGATCCCGGCCCCGGTCACTCTCCATGTGGAGTTTGCACATTCTCCCCGTGTCTGTGTGAGTGTCACCCCCCACAACCCAAAGATGTGCCTGGTAGATGGATTGGCCACGCTAAATAGAGACACAGTTGAGACTTAACCAATCCCCACACATACAAACACCTTTATCCAGCATGAATCTAAGGATTTTACCCTTCCTGGCAAGTTAATTAAACCAATTTCCTTATTTCTAATGTTTACCAATACAAATATAAATCCCTTAAAACAACATTTATTTTCCTAACAGAGGGAATTCCAGAGCTTAGAGCCATGAAAGATGACCACAACTGATGAAGTGATGAAACTGATGGATTAAAAAGAGTGCAGATATTTGAAGGCTGGAGGAAACTACAGAAATAAGGATGGCCAGGCCAGGGAGGGATCTGAAAATGAAGATGAAAAGTGGGGCACTGCTTACCTTGGAACCAATGTTTCCCCATCTTCCATGGTGGCGTTCGAACCCGGGAACCCAGCAGTACTCTGGATTTCTAGTCCAGTGACAATACCACTATGCCACTGCTCCCCCTAATGGAGGGTCAATAAGCAGAGGTGATGGGTGAACAGGACCCAGAGCAAGCTAGAAAGAGCCAGCAGTGTTTTGCATGATCTTCATTCATGGAGGTTGAAAGATAGAATGGATGAGGGTTTCAGCAGATGAACTGAGAGGCAGAGTTAAGAAATGTGACAGAAATAATGTTACAGAAGTAGAAGAACATGGTCTTAGTGTTGGGATGAATGTGGTTGGAAAATGGCCTTTGTGGTAAACTAAATTGTAAACTGTCCAGTTCAGCCTTAAATAGCCTACAGGCTATTTAAAGGCAATAACTTTGGTTTCTCAATATTTAGCTCAAAGAAATTTCCACTCATTCAGCATTGGATTATGGGACAAGAAGGGCAGCTCCTAAGATTGAATGACATTCTCCAGATGGGGTCAGATCATGATTCTATACAACTGAAGAACTACTTCATTTTTTAAATTCTAGCTCCCTTGATGTAAAGATCCAAATTGCATTAGCCTTTAAAATTACTTTAGTTACAGAACCAGTTGGAGAGTTATAACATTATAACATTTTTAAAAGGCAGAGGATAGGTTTTGAAATTATCAAGAGTTTTGATAAGGTAAATAGGGAAATCTATTTCCACCATTCAGTCAGTAAATCTATAACTAGAGCACATAAATAAGACAATGATCAAAAGAATGAAGGAGATGCCAAATGTTGTGTTTGTACCTACATAAAGCAACGGAAGCAATGAAAAGATTTTAAAAGAAAATGGATACCTTTTTGGGGAAAGTGTGCAGATCACCTGCTCTTGTGCTGTAAAATGCTGTATCTATTCATCAACGCACATAAAAAGTTGTACACATGACCCAAGTTTCGATGTAAAAGTTCAGAATAGCGAGTTAATAAGAGCAGTATAATATAATTGGTTCCTTTTCAATTTTCCATTATTTCCTGGTGTTGATTAGATTCAGAGATCAAATCCTACAAAAGTGATTTTTTTTTTGTTCACGAGACATGGGCGTTGCAGACTGGCCGAGCATTTATTGCCCATCCCTAATGGCCCTTGAGGGGCAATTAAAGTCAATCATATTGCTGTGGATCTGGAGTCATATGTAGGCCAGACCAGGCAAAGATGGCAGATTTCTTTCCCTAAAGGACATTAGTTTTTACAACAAACGTCAATGGTTTCATGGTCATCATTAGACTTTAATTCCAGATATTTATTGAATTTAAATTTCACCATCTGCAGTGGTGGGATTTGAACCTGGGTCCCCAGAGCATTACTCTAGGTCTCTGGCTTATTAGTCCAGTGACAATACCACTTTGTCCCGTCTCCCGTAAAGTAGAATATGAAGTACACCAAAGAGGAGTAATTTTTAATTGTCACACAAAAATTGTAAACATAAAAACTATTTGTCTGAAAAATTAGTTCAAGGTAACCTTTCTAAACGCAAATCTTGACCACTAAAAAAAAGTTACTGGTAAAAGTTTTACTTAGTATTTTTTTTTTTAATCAATAAACTTTCCACACACTGGTTCAGCAAATACTGTCCTTCACCAGATCCATGTTGTAACCAAATAAACTGATTCAATGTCAACAACTCTGCTAAACAACACTTTGCATTAAAACAAAGCAACAAGCAGAATTTTCTCTCGTAAAGAGGCGGTGAAAATAAAGTTGACTGATGAAAGCTCATGTGCAACAAGAGTTTGATTTTTAAAAAGTCAGGAACGTAAGTTTAGAATAGATAGTGGAAGGATTCCAAAATGGACAGGTTTTTTAAAAGAATTAAATAAAAATGTTTACAATTCCCAAGTTTGTGTCAATTTGCTTCCTACTAGTTCAGTGTTACAACAGACATAATTGACTAGCCACAGATGACAATTTTAAATTCATGCACTAAAATGTGAGTAAAACACACCTTGCATACATACACATACATGTAGATATACTTGGGTGCATATTTACTAAAACATCCATTCCTTTGGCTACTGAATAGCAAAGAATTCCTTCTGGAGAGGAAAACCGGAGGATCATAGATTTTACAGTGCAGGAGGCCATTCAGCCCATCGAGTCTGCACCGGCTGTTGTAAAGTGCACCCTACTTAGGCCAATGCCTCCACCCTATCCCCGTAACCCCACCTCACCTTTTTGGACACTAAGGGCAATTTATCATGGCCAATCCACCTAACCCACACATCTTTGGACTGTGGGAGGAAACCGGAGCACCCGCAGGAAACCCACGCAGACACGGGGAGAATGTGCAGACTCCACATAGACAGTGACCCAAGCCGGGAATCGAACCTGGGACCATGGAGCTATGATGCAATTGTGCTAACCATTGTGCTACCCACTGAGGATCACCCCAAGGCATATGGAATTGGTTTCGCCATCAAGAAAGAACTCGTACATTGTCCATGTGGAGTTTGCACATTCTCCCCTTGTCTGCGTGGGTTTTGCCCCCACAACCCAAAGATGTGCAGGTTAGGTGGATTGGCCACGCTAAATTGCCCCTTAATTAGAAAAAAAATAATTGGGTACTCTAAAATTTAAAAAAAAAACAAACTCGTCAACCAACCCTCGAGCTCCTTATGACCCACCGTCTGCAACTTGCCAAGAACCAGCAGGCAACGGTCGTGTATGCCTACACCCCAACCCTGGAAACCAGAGTCCAAAGAAGGCTTTTACTCCACCCTGGACACGATACTCTCCAACATTCCTAAGATAAGATCATATTCCTTGGGGACTTCAATGCCAGCGTTGGACAGGACTCCCAAATCTGGAAAGGAACCACCACAAAGGAAAGGGTTGGGAATTGCAACTCTAACAGGCTTCACCTGCTCGCCAAATGTGCAGAACACCAGCTCGTCATCACTACACACTGTTCGGCCAAAAACACAAGCTCAAGACTTCCTGGAGTTTCCACGATCAAAGCACTGATACGTGATCGACTTTCTCATTGTCCGATCCAGAGACCAAAAGGATGCCCTCATTGCCAAAGCGATGCCCATTGCAGATGACTGATGACAGACCACAGCTTATCTGCTCCTCTATGTTCATCAAACTCCACCAGAAGCAGGTGATGAAGAAAAAGCTCAGAAAAAAGATCAACGTTGAGCACCTTCAAAAGCCAAGCATGAATTTCCAACAATGTGTTCCCCAAAATCTCCAAAGTATCCATTCGGATGGAGTGGCGGAAAAGTGGAAAGAGCTGAAGAACACCATTATCCCAAGTCGTGATGAAACCATCAGCTAAAAGACCAGGAAACACCAAGACTGGTTCAACAAAAATGACAACACCATCTAAGACCTCATGAACAAGAGGAAAGCTCTCCGTGCCTGGCAGAACAACATAAGCAAAGAGGAGAGTTCATCAATTAACCAAGCCAGAGGTACAAAGAAGAACTAGGGAAATCAAGAACCAATGGTGGACCGAGAAAGCCAAGTAGCTGCAACTCCTCGCATGACACACAGGATTACTTCAGTGCCACCAAGGCAATGTATGGACCCAATATCTTATGCCTCAAACCAGTGTGGAGTAAGGATAGAACTCTTTTGAGAGACAGAGAAAACAATCAGCCTTCAATGGAGAGAACACTTCAAAAGAACTCCTAAACCGTGATAGAGCCACAGAGAGGACGTGTTTGAGAAAATGCCCAAACTCCCCTTCAAAGATGATCTTCGATTTCCACCACACATGTATGAAGTCGAAGCCGCCATTTAACACATGAAGAATGGAAAAGCCGCAGAAGTGAACAGGAGAAGGAATTACCCGTCAATTCCATCAGCTGTTCCTGAAAATCTGGGACATAGCAGAAATTTTTGCCGGCCTCAGGGGTGCCGTCATCACCACCATCTTAAAGAAAGCAGACTATGGTTCGGAGCAGGGTACACCACCTCGATGAAACTCCGATACATCGCTCCCACAGCGAGCGCCTGGACCAACATCACTACCTCTAAATACTTCCATCTGCAAAGGGACACAGGCAGGGATGCTCACTTTCCCTGCTCCTATTCGCCCTGGCGATCGAACCACTGGCACTCGCCCTCAGAACGGCGAAAAGTTGGAAGGGGTTCCAGAGAGGGGACACAGAGCAGAGTCTCACTCTATGCGAATAAACCTGCTCTTCTACCTCTCTGACCCCCAAAGTAACATGGAGAGGATCATGAAGCTCCTGAAAGAGTTTGGAGTCTTCTCGGGCTACAAACTCAACCTGAAAAGTGAAATCTTCCCAGTGAACCCACAAGGGAGGGCTGAGCTGGAGGTACTGTCGTTTAAACAAGATGAAGGGGTTCCACTTCCTGTTCCGATCCAAACTAATCTACATCCCCAAAGCCTTTTTTAACACAATAGATAAAATGATCATGGTGTTTGTGTGAGAGGGGGAGGGTGAACCCAAGGATCCCCAAAGGATCCTGCAGAGAAAGAGAAGCATGGGAGGCCTGGTCCTCCCAAACCTGTAATACTACCACTGGGCAGCCACAGCAGAAAGAGTGAAGGGATGGGGAAGGCAGCCGGAAACAGAATGGGTAAGGATAGAGGAGAATCTCTGCATGGGAAGTCCCTCCGAGCCCTTGGCACAGCAACACTCCCAACCCCACCATCCAAGCACTCTACAGGCCCAGTGGTAATAGCCACTCTCCGGACATGGAACCAGCTACGGCAGCACTTCGGCCTGACCGAAATGTCCACCATGGCCCCATCTGCAACAACCACATGTTTGCTTCAACCACGGTGGATGCCACCTTTAAGAGGTGGAGACAGGACAGGGGGGATGACACTGATGGTTAGGGACTTCTACATGACAAACTAGCGATGTTAGACAGGTTGCAACTGCCCAACATTTACAAGTCAAAAGCTTCCTCCGCAAGGAGACAACATCATACCCAGGGATGCCGAGACACTCAATGATAGAGGAACTGCTTGGGCGCAGGCGACCTAGGAAGGGGGAACTGCAGGAACCTATATGGGCAACTGTTAGAAAAAGCATGTGCCCCGCTAGATAAGACACAGGAAAAATGGGAGGAAGAACTAGGGATAGAAATAGAGTAAGGATTCTGGAGCGAAGCACTTAACAGGGCAAACTCCACATCTACATGTGCAAGGCTAAGTTTGATGCAGCTGAAAGTGGTGGACAGAGCAGACCTAACCAGAACCCAAATGAGCAGGTTCTTCACGGAGGTGGACAAATGCGAGGTGCCTGGGAGGCCTGGCAAATGTTCTGAGCATAATCCAGACTTGTCGGGTTCTGGACAGAGGCAACGTCCAGGTTATGAAGATGAAGGTAGAGCCAAGCCCAAAACTTGCAGTCTTCAGGGTATCAGACCAGCCAGACCTTGATCTGGAGGTTGGGGGGTTAGGGTCGACGTCCTTGAAGAATCCTGCTCGACTAGCAATCAGCAGCACCACCCAAAGCTGCTGTCTGTCTGACCGACCTGTCGGAATTTCTCCAATTTGAGAAAATCAAATTTGCCCTCTGGGCGTCAGAAGAGGGCTTCCACAAAATTGAGCCACAGAGATCGTAAATTAATGGGAAGGGGAGGGAGGGAGTGGGGGCAAAAGCCCATAAAAAAGACTGAAACATAAGGGGCATACCTGCAGATGACAGGCTCGATGGCAAACAGAGAACCAGAGGGGCTGTTTAGCTCACTGGGCTAATCGCTGGCTTTGAAAGCAGACTAAGGCAAGCCAGCAGCACGGTTCAATTCCCGTAACAGCCTCCCCGAACAGGCGCCGGAATGTGGCGACTAGGGGCTTTTCACAGTAACTTCATTTGAAGCCTACTCGTGACAATAAGCGATTTTCATTTTCATGTAAGGAAATATACTCTAGGGTCAACACTAGGTAGGGCAATCGAGGCAGATTGGCCAAATGGGTGGCACAGTAGTTAGCATAGTTGCTTCACAGCTCCAGGGTCCCAGGTTTGATTCATAGCTTGGGTCGCTTGTCTGTGCAGAGTCTGCACATTCTCCCCGTGTCTGCGTGGGTTTACTCTGGGTGCTCTGGTTTCCTCCTAAATCCAAAAATGTGCAGGTGAGGTGGATTGGCCATGATAAATTTCCTTTAGTGTCCAAAAAGGTTAGGTGGGGTTACAGGGATATGGTGGAGGTATGGGCTTGGGTAGGGTGCTCTTTCCAAGACCCGGTGCAGATTTGATGGGCCCGATGGCCTCTTTCTGCACTGTAAATTCTATGATTCTATGAAATGGGACCCACAACCACAGAGGGGGCAAAACATGTAGATATAAATATGTACTGTGATCCCCGTTTGTGTTTTGCTTTTCTTGCTCTTTGGTCATCTCTCTTTTGTAATTTTAACTCCACCTTGGTGGCTTTTATTTGATATTATACACAATTATCTCACTTGTAATTTAACTTACGAACTGAAATGTGTAACATAAAAATGTGAAAACCAAAAAAGTAGACAAAGTGGAAGTGGAATGTAGGAACTACCATGGAATCGCACCACTCTCCATCGCCGGGAAGATCATTGCCCTAATATCACTAATCCCCTTCTCCCAATCTCTGAAGAAAATCTTTCCAGAAAGCCGGTGTGGCTCTGACCAAACAGTGGAACAGCAGGCATGGTTTTCATTGCTCGGCAATGTCAGGATCAACATCAACCACCCTACATGGCCTTCATCGATCTGACCAAGGCTTTTGACTCAGTCAATCACAAGTGCTATGCATCAAAATCCTCCAACTCTTCCATGACAAGATGTCGGCAAGTCATTACCGCCGAAAATAAGACGGAAACCTTAGAGATCAAGACTGGAGTCAAGCAGCACCCGCCCCACCCTTTCCTGCATCCTTATCGCTACTATCCTTCACCTAGTCAAGAGAAAGCTTCCCAGAGGTACAGACATTGTCTACAGAATGGACCGAAAATATTTCAACGTCAATCGGTTAAAATCCAAGAAGAAAGCGACACAGACATTGTTGAGGGAACTTCAGTACGCAGCTGGCATTGCTATCTCCACTCTCTGAACAGAGAGATTCCGAGCCATGCTTGACAACTTCGCGGAAGCATACCAAAGAAATCGGTCTCAGCCTCAACCTCAAGTGCTTTACCAATCCACCCCAGGGCAAGATCCAGTCTCCCCCTCAAGACCAACAGAGAAACCCTACCAAACATGGAACATTTCCCATACCCGAGGACCACCTTTCCTCTTAAGACTAACATTGATGCAGGGATCCAACACTTAACGAACTACATTCCACCATCAACAACGAAGAGACAAATCACCCCGAAGTCCTGACAATCACGGCTGGAGACTTCAACCAGGCCAACTTCAGGAAGGTTCTACCCAAACTCCATCAACATATGTCCTGCCCACCAGAGGTGCAAACATGCTGGACCACTGCTACACGAGCATCAAAGGTGCCTACCGCTCCATTCCCTGACCACACTTTGGCAAATCCAACCACAAGTTGGTATTCCTACTACCAGCTTACAAACAGCAACTCAAGTGTGTTGAGCCAGTCAAGAAAACTGCAGTGCTGGTCTGAGGAATCTGAGGTCATCCTCCGCAACTGCTTGGAGTCTGTGGACTGGTCCATATTCAAGGCCTCGGCAGCTAACCTGGACAAGTATGCAGTAAGTCGAGGATTAGGTACCAAAGAAGACAATAAGGGTGTTCCCCAATCAGAAACCCTGGCTCAACCAAAGGGTTCACTCCCTGCTGAAGTTCCAGACGGAGGCGTTCAAGTCTGACAACCCTGACCTATATAAGAAATCCATAGAAAGCCATCAGGGATGCAAAAAGACATACCACATCAAACTAGAGCCCCAGGCCAACGACACTAATCCACAACGACTATGGCAGGGCCTACACAAGATCACAGGCTACAAAGCAATTCCAGGCGGAATATCTGGGGCTGGAACATCCCTACCTGATGATTTGAACAAGTTCTATGCCCGCTTTGAACAGTCAGCCAATGCATCAGTGCCAGCCGCCCCAACAGCCATACCCACTATTACAGCTTCAGAGGTAAGAGCTGCCTTCTTGAAAGTGAACCTGTGGAGTCCCTGGGCGTGCCCTCAAGAGCCTACGCATGCCAGCTGGCGGGTGTATGTGCAGATATCTTCAACACCTGACTCCTCCGCTCGGAGATCCCCACCTCCTTCAAGAAGACCACCATAATACCAGCATCTAAAGAAGAACGAGGTAGCCTGCCTCAATGACTACCGACCAGTGGCCCTGAGGTCTGTTATCATGAAATGCTTTGAGCGGCTAGTCATGAGACGGATCAACGCCAGCCTCCCAGACCATCTCGTTCCACTGCAGTTTGCCTATCACCGCAACCGTCCACAGCAGATGCTATCTCCCTGGCTCTACAATCAACACTTCGACAACAAGGAGACCTACGTAAGACTGCTATTCATAGACTACAGCTCCGCCTTCAACACCAGTATCCCGACAAGACTAATAACCAAACTCTGCAATCTTGGACTTGACCCCTCCCTGTGCAGCTGGATCCTGGACGTCCTCACCAAGGGACCGCAATCTGTCAGGATAGGTAACAGCACCTCCACCACAATAGTCCTCAACACCAGGGTCCCGCAAGATATGTGCTCAGTCCTCTGCTGTACTCCCTATACACATATGACTGTGTGGCAAGATTCAACTCCAACTCAATCTCCAAGTTTGCAGATGATACGATTGTGGTGGACCGTATCTCAAACGACGACGAATCAGGCTACAGAAGGGAGATAAATCACTTGGTTCCACGGTGTACTGAAAACAACCTCTCTCTAAATGTCAGAAAGACCAAGGAAGTGGTCATCGACTTCAAGAAGCGTAGCACGACACACGCTCCCATCTGCATCAATAGCTCCAAAGTGGAGATGCTCTGTCCAAGATCGCAAGAAACTGCAGAGTGTGGTGAACTCAGCCCAACGCATCACACAAGCTTGCCACCCTCACATTGATTCTGTATACGCCTCCCGCTGCCTCAGGAAGGCAGACAGCATTATCAGAGATCCCTCCCACCCAGACATTGCCTTCTTCCAGACCCTTCCATCAGGCAGAAGGTACAGAAGTCTGAAGACCCGCACATCCAGACATAGGAACAGTTTCTTCCCCACAGCTGCAAGACTCAACAACCCCCCCCGGACTGATCTGTTCCCTGTAAGAACACTATTCACACCTTGTACTGCTTTTTTTGGCCCCTTGTTCTGTACTGTAACCAATCACAGTTTTTCGATGTACCATTTGTCAATGTGCTCTGTTGATTATTCTTTTTGTTTACTATGTACGGACTGTGTACATTCCCTCGGCTGCAGAAAAATACTTTACACTGTACTTCACTGTGGCGAGTGCTTCCTTCAGATGCCTAAGAACAAGAGTATTTCCAGGCCGACACCAAGACCCTCGTGTACAAGGGGGTCATCCTCCCAACTCTTCTAGACGGTTCAGAGACATGGACTGCTTATAGATGCCACCTCAAGGTATAATCAACGCTGTCTGAGACAGATTCTCTGCATCAGCTGGGAGGTCAGGCATCCTCGAAGGAGCCAAGAGCACCAGCATTATGGCCATGATCATCGAAAATCAACTCTGCTGGGCTGGCCATGCGAGTAGGATGTCAGAGTCTCGACTGTCAAAACAAATCTTCTTTGCCCAGCTCAAGGAAGACTTCCGAACAAGAGAAGGACAAGAGCTTCAAAGACTGGGTGACACTTTCATAAAGGGCTACCGCTATGAGTGTCCATACCAATGCCTCAAGTTACTTTCAATTGAACGGGGGTATGAGGTAGGAGTATCCATTATCCCCGCTGCGGTTTGCTTCAACAATTGAGCCGCTGGTCATTGCACTTCGATCATCTTCCAAGTGGAGGCGGAGAGCGCGGAAAGGGAGTATGGGGTGTCCCTGTATGCGGGCCATTTGCTGTTGTACATTGCAGATCCTCTCTCCAATGTGGGGGAGATGATGGAGATGCTCAGGAGGTTTGGTTCCTTCTCTGTGTACATTAAACCTTGGCAAAAGTGAATTCCTTCCAGTGAACACCCTGGGAGAGGAGTTAATTTAGGCAGGCTATTGTTTTGTCTGGCCAGGACTAGTTACCTGTGTCTGGGAAGTCAGGTGGCTCATGATTGGACCTCACACCATAAACTTAACTTGGCCAATCTGGTTGATGGGGTGATTTAAAGAGGTGGGATGCCCTTCCTTTGACTTTAGCAGGAAGAGTCCATGCAGTGAAAATGAATACTCCGCAAAGATCTTTGTTCCAGTGTCTCTGTCTTTCTTTGGTAAGGTCAATAAATTAATATCTACTTTTATTTGGGCAAGCAAGATCCATGGGTGCATAGGGCAGAGGAATGGAGAGTCGGGGGTGGGGGGTTTGGCATTACCTAATCTGCTATGCTATTACTGGGCAGCAAACATTAATAAAATATGGGGGGTGGTTTAAGAATCCGGACTCTATTTGGAATGGATTGAGGAGGTTCCTTGTACAACAGGATCGAGCTTCAGATCTCATGTTACCGTCCAGCTACCATTCTCTCTGGTAAGATTTTCGTCGAGCCCTGTGGTAATAGCCTCTGAGAATTTGGAACAAATTTAGGTAGCATTTTAAATTAGGCACTATGTCGCTGTCGACGCCACTCTGTAGGAACCATAGGTTTATGCTGCCTAGTCTGGATTCAATGTTCAGGACATGGGGGAGGCGGGGGGTTAGAGAGGTTTAGAGACTTGTTTTTGGAGAGTAGGGTTGAAGAGACTTCAGAGAAGTTCCAACTTCCGAAAGAGAATGTATTTAAATATCTGCAAATGCACAATTTGTGTGTAAAGCGCTTCCCTCGTTTCCCCTGGTGCCAGCACCTTCACTTATGGATAGTGGCTCCGTCTTGGGATGAGCTAGGGGAGATCTCAGGCATTTATGGGAAGATGTTGGCGATGGAGAAGACTTCTTTGGAAGTAGTAAAGAGGAAGTGGGAGGACAAGTTGGGGGTCATCTTTGGGGGGATATATGTGGAGCGAAGCTCTTCATAGGGTCAAAGCCACCTCCTCTTGTGCGATGTTAAGTTTAATACAGTTTAAAGTGGTGCATGGGGCACACTTGACTCAGGAGTGTCTTAGTGGGTTCCTCCCAAGGTGCAAGATAGGCGCAAGAGATGTTCTGAGGGGCCAGCAAACTATCCGCACATGTTTTGCTGATTTTTGGGGCTTGTTTTTCAAAACAATATCAGGATACACGAGGTTAAGGTGATGCCGCGTCCAGTGGTTGCCAACTTTAGAGTTGCTGCAGGAGGGGAAGAAGGTAGATGTCTTATTCTTCGCCTCACTAATAACTCAAGAGACCAGTCTTACTTGGGTGGGGGTCCCCAGAACTGCTTACGGCTTTGTAAGGGAACCTAGTGGATTTTCTGAGAAATGGAGAAGATAAAGTGTACTATGAGAAGGTCGGTAGATTGGTTTTACTTAAGATGGCAGCCGTTCATTATCTTTTTTAAGGAACTGGTTACCGTCAGCTGTTGGAAGGCATGGATAGTCAGTTCAGTAGAGCTGTCTTTAGGGAGGGGATGCAGGGGGGGGGGGGGGGGGGGGGGTGTTTAGGAGAGGTTAATCTTGGTCCGGGCCTGGGTTAGGTTGGATGGGGTTGTGTTGGGGACATTTTATTTTTATAATAATGAAAAATTTGTTTGAATGGTTTGAATATTGTGTTCTAAATGAAAATGTTGGAATTGAATTTTTTTTAATAGAAATTTAAGATTAATTTTTCCAATTAAGGGGCAATTTAGCATGGCAAATCCACCTACCCTGCACAACTTTGGGTTGTGGGGACGAAACCCACGCAAACACGGGGAGAATGTGCAAACTCCACACGATCAGTGACCCAGAGCCGGGATAGAACCTACGAACTGGGCGCCATGCTAACCACCACCAAGGGCGCCGCCCTTGAATTAAAAATTAAAATATTTTTAAAAAATAAATGCAACATAGAGACCAATCATCACATCTGGATTCACAATTAGCTAGATGGCTAGTAGATAACTTACAACATGATCCCTTTTTTAACCTCCCTCGAACCCGAGGACAGCAGAGTGGGGATTTGGAAAGGCTACCCCGTTCAACTAATTCACAAAAAACATTTTCACTCAAATGGAAAATTCTATTAGGAAGTTAATTTTCACTAATATTGCTAAGGATGGAGGTGAGAATGTGATGGTGGTTTGGCAATAAAATGGCAATACAGATCAATGGGCTTCCACTTCAAATTATGCAAAATATTCAATGTTATTTTTTTAAGTACCTAGTTCTACTTGAACCTCATTTCCAATCCTAGAGAACGAGCATTTTTGGTTCGCACAGATATTCAAGGTTCAATCCGCCAAAATCAATGAGAAAAATATTTTAAATAATGCCATTTAGTAGTGGGAACACAGTATTTTTCCTGGTTTTGATGCTGAGAATTAAATTAATGTGCAATGTAATGACAGGGGAACGACTACGCCATTGTTGGCAGCTAAAGAACTCAAGACATTCAGACAAGCGAAATAACCATCTTCACAAGAGAGAGCGAAAGTGTGTGAGAGAGAAAGCGGTAGGGAGAGAGTGAGAGAGAGAGAGTGAGAGAGAGAGAGTGAGAGAGAGAGTGAGAGAGAGAGTGTGAGAGAGAGAGTGAGAGAGAGAGTGTGAGAGAGAGAGAGAGAGAGAGAGAGAGAGAGTGAGAGTGAGAGTGAGAGTGAGAGTGAGAGTGAGAGTGAGAGTGAGAGAGAGAGAGAGAGAGAGAAAGAAAGAGAGAAAGAGTGAGAGAGTGAGAGAGAGAGTGTGAGAGAGAGAGAGAGAGAAAGAGAGAGAGAGAGAAAGAGAAAGAGAAAGAGAGAGAGAGAAAGAAAGAGAGAGAGAGAGAGAGAGACAGAGAGAGCGCGCGTGTGTGTGAGCGACAGAAAGGTCCTGATTGCTATCCAGTGAAGTCTGAAATGCTCAAATGTTGACGAGCAAGGTCTTGATCCGGCTCAGCTGTGGCACACCAAGTGGAATAGCCCTACAACTGTTGGCATCAACATTCACATCTGACCACAGCACCCTAGCATTATCAAGTGACTTGAAACTGTACCTCAGCATCAACTTCTGACAGGGGAAAAAGGAAACAGAACGATGAAACATGGCTCGCTTTGTTGTTCTTTCAACAATGCACTCCATATTGATGAAATAACAGATTTTAGAACCTATGATATGACAGCCACAGTTTCTAAATCACTTCGATTCATCCTACCTTGATGTTATAATTCAGTTGAAAGTTAAGTCAGGTCATAAACAAGGTAACACATTCATAATCAGTGCTACAGTTGGACAACAGAAGCTAAAATTCTATTTCATTAAATATTAAAACAAGTGAATTAAATTATTTGGAAATCCGAACAACTGAATTTAAAGTGCTTTGTACATTAAGTTTTAAAACAATCCTATGGTGTTCAGCATGTGCACATGCAGTAAGTAGCAAGACATCAGAAATTAAACATTACAAACAATTATCAAACTCCAACTTCTAAGCAAAAAAAAATTAAGCTTATTTCCTTAAAAAAAATTAAACAAATATAGAAATAAAGCGAGACAGTTTTGAAATATCTATTATTTTAGACGCACATAAGCTCTTTCCGAACCAAGATAGGGCACAGTGATTTCCAACAATAAGGCTCCAAGTTCAACGGTCAGTGAGCCAATCGACTAATTTGATTGCAACCAATCCACAGTTTAGAGTTGGAATCTCTGTGAAACAAATCATGATGAAACTATGGAACAGAAGAATCAGAATATCATACCAGACAAAAGGGAACATCCCACATAAAGGCTTGCAGGCAAACTGAAAATTATTCCAGATCAACAATTAAAACGCATAAATTCACAGACAGGTAACATCTTCTTGTATATATTGTAGAGTAGCATAAGCAGGTACAGAAAACAGAATTCAGTCAAGTCAGCTCCAGAAAAAAACAGAAGGATGAGCAACTGGACTCTGAAGAAATTAAATAAGCTCACATGTTCGTTTTTCCATTAGGTTTTGTAGATTTTTTTGTAAAAATATGAACTTCCGAACATTAAGTTTAATTATGAAGCAAGATCCGATACTCCACTTTCATAGTTGACTATAGCAGTAGTGTAAAACAAATTCACTCAAGTCTGATCCACTTTCAATACCTCTCCCACTAGTGTTACTAAAGAGTATTAATCGGGCATGACAGTGACGCGTGCTTTAGCCCTGCTGCCTCACGGCACCGAGGTCCCAGGTTCGATCCCGGCTCTGGGTCACTGTCGGTGTGGAGTTTGCACATTCTCCCAGTGTTTGCGTGGGTTTTGCCCCCACAACCCAAAGATGTGCAGTCTAGGGGGAGTGGCCACGCTAAATTGCCTTCTAATTGGAAAAAGAGAATTGGGTACTCTAAATTTATTCAAAAAAATAGAGTATTAATTATAATTTCAATTATATCATTCAGGTTATAGTGACTGCTCAGGTTCCAAAGTACACACCAAATAATTTTGACATTCTGATCACAATTTAAAAGGTGGTTATAGCAGATGAATTAGTTTGAGTCTGCACGGCCTTTGGAAAGAGCATCCTACTTAGGGCAGCACGGTAGCATTGTGGATAGCACAATCGCTTCACAGCTCCAGGGTCCCAGGTTCGATTCCGGCTTGGGTCACTGTCTGTGCGGAGTCTGAACATCCTCCCCGTGTGTGGGTGGGTTTCCTCCGGGTGCTCCGGTTTCCCCCCACAGTCCAAAGATGTGCAGGTTAGGTGGATTGGCCATGATAAATTGCCCTTAGTGTCCAAAATTGCCCTTAGTGTTGGGTGGGGTTACTGGGTTATGAGGATAGGGTGGAGGTGTTGACCTTGGGTAGAGTGCTCTTTCCAAGAGCCGGTGCAGACTCGATGGGCCGAATGGCCTCCTTCTGCACTGTAAATTCTATGGTTACCTATGGTTAAGCCCACACCTCAACCCTCTCCCCATAACCCAGTAACCCCACTTGGACACCAAGGGCACTTTAGCATGGCCAATCCACCTAACCTGCACATCTTTGGACTATGGGAGGAAACCCACACAGACACAGGGAGATCACACAGTAACAGTCACCTGAGGCTGGAATTGAATTTAGGTCGGTGGAGTTATGAGGCAGCTGTGCTAACCCACTTTGCCACCTACATCCTAGGAAAATAACCTGTCAGATTATTTATTACTTGTGGAGTGAGGAATGGGGGGGGGGGGGGGGGGGGGGGGGGAGAAGAGTTGGAAAGTCAAACTGCAGTAAACTAATGGAAACATAACCCAACACACATGCTTCTGAACCAGGTCCACCTTCAGGAGGAAACCCATTTTTGAAAATACACACACACAGGGAGTGGATACGACCTGGAATGTACGGCTGAGAGGGTGGTGGAGACGGATTAAATCATGATTTTCGAAAGGGAATTGGATAAACATTTCTCAAAAGGTCATCATTCCATTCAAAATTCTGAACTGTAAAAGATCAGCATGACACAGCAAATCCAGATCAACCCATAATGTAATTTCCTATGACGTGCAATTCACACCAGCGCACACCTAAAGTTGGTGAGAAAATGACAATTCCCTAAAGTGCAAAACTATGTTGTGCCAGGAAAGCAGAAGAGATTCAAACCACGCCGACCGGCTGCAACTTACAACAAAGTGAAACAAAAGAAAAAACACGGCTGCACCACAATTAAAGGGTATTTATTCAAATAAAAGTAGCTGTTCGGATGTAAAATTTCGTGCGGTGCCAAACCTTACATACTGTTGCCACAAGAACAGACGGTGTTTTGACAACCTGAACCTTCCCTCTGAAAACTTAGAAATGCATCAATCTTGTCACTTCCCGACTTGTGAATCAAAAGAGGCTCATCAAAGATGCTTTCCACAGACACAAAAAACAGGTAAATGTTGTTTCTAAGGCAGCTCCTGCTTACTGGGTTCTCAATAGAAAAGCTAGGGGGAGGGGGGGGGGGGGAAACATGAGCAGGACAACAACAACCTCATCTCTGCCAGTTACCAGGGGCTAAAATACACAGGAACAGGGCCCGGCCCGCAGGACACAAACTCCCTCCTTCGTTATCTGTGAAATAAAATACAGTCAGAGAGGATAAAAAGATATATTGATACGTACCCAGCGGTTTCATAAAATCTATTGTGCGCAGTTATCAAAGTGGGAGAGGGTAGTTGTTGCGAATAACGCAAAGGGGAGGCGGCGATTTAAAGCATTTACTTTTGGTTTTAAAAATATGGATATGTGTACGGCCGAAAGCTCGGCGGGAAAGAGCAGCAACAAGCCCGACTTTCCAAGATGGCGTCTCCGCCTGTGCGGGCTCCAGCCTTCGAACCGACAGATGCGGCTTGTTTTGACAATCCCGGCAACCTCTGCGCCGAGCCCGTCAATCATCCCGCGGCCTCGCCCTCCCGGTCGCAACCAGACAGTACGTCACACCCCCCGCCCCTTCCCCGAAGCCCGTCAATCGCCACGGCCCCGCCCTCCCGTTCGGAACGAGATTTCACGTCACCAGACACCCATGGAGAGACCAATCAACGAGGGAGGATCGGCCCACTGACGTTCACCGGCCTCTGGAAGGAAATGAGGCGGGCCTATCCAATCGGAGCGCGCGCTGAGCCGCCGCCCGCTCCTCCTCCCTGCGACCCAGCCCCTCCCCACCCCGCGGTCCCGCCCCCCATGTTCCCGCCACCTCCCCCGGCCACACCCCTCCCCACGTGGACCCTCCCCTTCCCCCGCGACCCTACCGGCTTCATGCCGTAAATTACTGTCCCGCTGACTGATTAGCAGGGGAAACGCTCCTCTGCTCCCTGCTAACGGGGGGGGGGGGGGGGGGGGCGCGCACTTTTACCGATCCCACAAAGCACACAGCCATGCCACCGCGCAGCTCCACGATTCGGAGATGCTAACCTGGCTAGACTAATGAAAGTTGCAGAGTCAAGATGAGACACCGGAGGGCCAGCCACAGGGCCGCCAGTGCCGCTTGGGAGGCAGGGGTCACCAACTTGGGGAGTGTGATGAGGACAGCCACACTGTGCAGCAAGAAGCTCAGTGACCTCCACCAGGCTGCATGGGTGAGTTGGCACCATCATGCCTGCTACCACCCGGGCTCCCCTAACAACCCTGTGCCTGCCCCCCACTCCCCCAGCACAATGCTGCCATGTGCCCCAGCACACCCTGGCATCCACCAGTACATCCCACCAATGACCAGATGGGGGTGGCTGAGGACTGATCACCCACTGACATTGAGCTTAGACTGCCGCAGAGGCGAGTATCTCCCCCCACCCCCCACCGTCAATAACTTGTCACACGTGAGTTGTTCATGCCAGCATGGTGATCTTTTCCTCTCAATGACCACACATCCATTTTCCTGCAGGATCGGATCCCGGCGGTGCCAGGAAGCAGGAGCACCCCCCCCGCTTCCCAAGAGAACACCGTGGAGGAGAGCTCCGAAGATGCCACCGTCATCGCGTCACGGCTGTTATCCCCACCCTTTACCTGGGTGGCGTGAGTGGACAGACTTCTGGGGTACAATCTGGTGAGCACCGCACAGTTGCAGATGCACATCAGGTGGAGGCAGGAACTTCCAGGGGAGACAACAGTCGGAGGTCTGTTGGATCCCAGGACTCAGCTGAGTCCTAGTCAGATGTCGGGCCTCTGGACAAGGCTATCCCAGAGTTGATGCAGTGGATGGGGGCGGCCGTGAGACTCGGAGGGAGATGTCAGCGACACTCCAGTGAGTCCTTAGTCAATTGGAGAAGTCCCAAAGGCTAGAGCTGCAGGAGATAGCACCAGCAATGTGTGGCACTGAGGCCAACACTGTCAGGTGGTAAGCGCATTGGAGAAACTGTACAATGTAAAGTACAATGTCAGAACTCAGAGTGGTGGTGTCCAAGGCGTGGCTCAGTCAGTGATAGCCATGGCTGAGCTCCTTGACAGAATGTCCAAGTCATTGGGGGACGTGTCTCAGACGCGGGTGGACCTTTCCGAGGTGCTATGGAGCATAGACAGTCTCCGGTGGGCATTGCCAAGGCACTATAGTGCATGTCCCAGTCTCATGTGGGCATTGCTGAGGCGCTTTTGAGCATGTTCTAATCACTGAGGACCATGACACAGATGCAGATGGACATTGGCTAAATCTGCAGAGCATGGGTCGCTCACAGAGGAGTATCGCTGAGGGCATTGACACCATGGTGCAGACATTGGGGAGCCACCAGGGCTGGCAATGGCTGTTCACGCAGGCGCAGCTGCAGCTCAATCCAGCTGCCCCTCCATCCTGTGGTGACGGGGCCCACAATATCATCTATAATGTGATATGTGTGAGGAATTGGAGAGGGTGTGAGACCGATAAACAGCTATGGCTTCCAACCCGGGACCCTCTGATCCCCCAGGCGTTCCTCCATCCTCAACCCCCAGGGTGCCATCCAACCCGCCTTGCACGTGCACCCCCGGCAGTGATGCTAGGCAGTAATACCTGCCGGTGACATGGCATGTATACCCACGGGGATCCACTTGGGCGCTGTGAGGTGCACACATTAGTAGAATTGCTAGTGGACGAGGGTGAGGGTCTCCCTGGTCCTCTGGGCGTGCCGGCACACGCCAACTGTCTTCTACCCTCTGGCTGGTCCCGAAGGTCCTACCCCGAAGGCTCATCCTCCAGCACTGCGATGTCTGTGTGGGTTGTTTAGCAAACTACCTAAAGTAAACTAGTAAACTAACGGGTAGCACGGTAGCACAGTGGTTAGCACTGTGGCCTCACATTGCCAGGGTCCCAGGTTCAATTCCCGGCTGAGTCTCTGTCTGTGCGGAGTCTGCACATTCTCCCCGTGTCTGCGTGGGTTTCCTCCCACAAGTCCCGAAAGACGTTCTGTTAGGTAATTTGGACATTCTGAATTCTCCCTCCGTGTACCTGAACAGGCATCGGAATCTGGCGATTAGGGACTTTTCACAGTAACTTAATTTCAATGTCAGCCTACTTATGACAATAAAGATTATTATTATAAATTTGGGTCTTGTAACAGGTTGCATTTGTAAACCTTTTGCACCTTGAGAATCATATCTGTCAATAGTTTTCGAATCCTATGTAATTGTTTTTATTAAAGTGCCGAATCAGGAGACCAAATGGTAAAGTTATCCAATTAGTCCCATTCCCCATTCTTCCACTGAGATAGATCCTGTTGATTCAAGATAAGTGACAAGAGCAGATCAAAAGGTTCTAAATTAAAGAAAGCTGCGAGGAGCATACTTGAAGTGAAGCGGGATTGAGAAAAACCCTGAAGGTCCAAGCAGATAGCCGAAGGATGGTGACTACTGCAGGCCTTTTGGCGCACTGATGCTTGGCATGACTGAGGATCAGAAATTGTGCTTGGGAGGTAAAGTGTATTCTTGAGATCCAAGGGAAAGGAATCTTGGAAGATGAGATTGAAAATCTAGAGATGGATCCTTTTTGAAGCTTTCAAACGTTTGGAGAGAATTCCAGGGTGTGTTCTTCAATGGTGGAGATGGGAACGTCTGCAAGGAATACAGAGTTTCAGTCAGACCAGTTGGCTCATGGTGGCACAAGCGTCTGGGTGGGTCGTTGAGAAATCCATAGAATCTGCTTTGGTCGCATCTGTAATTTACTTTGGAGTGTGATGTTCCCCACAGTTTGTCAGTTGGTTCAACTGTACCGCATACTTACCCTGAATACTAGAGTATAAGATAGATATGGTAAATTGTTTTATCTTTCCTAATTTGTACATGTCTAAAGATATAGCTGGGGTGATGGAATAGTCAATATTTGCATCATATTATAGTGTTTGTATTGCGATCTTTCCAACCCTTTGGTCTGGTGTATTATTGTTCATTTTTCTTGTTTAATAAATGTTTTATTCTTTGTTAAAAGTTCATCAGCAGACTCTTGTGAATTTGTTCAGTAAGTTTCCTCCACGGTTTCAAAAAAAATGTTAGGATCTATCAACCCAGGTTCCCCACTAGAATCTGACTTATCCAGCAGTAACATTAGCTGGGATTGTAGCACCAAGTTGACAGGAATTTTCCTCTGTCCCTGGCCTAACACCACCATCATGATTTCCACGCTCTCCGGAATCTCACCTCTGTCCCGAAAGATCTAGACCTGTCTCCCTTCACTTGGTGTATGCAACAAGATGGTTCCAATAACACCTTTTTATACCTGATCAGACATTTCACACCACCTTAGCGCATGTTGGAAATGGCTATGCTCAATAACATTGTACTGGTTAATTGCAGCGGGTCTGGCCATTGGGTACATTGCCTTAAACTTCAGGATATATTCTTTATCTTAATGCCTTAACAAGCATCCCATTCATCAGACTGAGACTGAACCAGTCAAGGCCAGTGTGTTCTTGATAAGCCAATACTGGATAGTGTAAATTTCTTACAGCTTCTGTTACAGCACTTTCAAATTTCAAAATGAAATCCTAACATAGGAATATTTTAGAAAATACACAAATAATCTGTTTCTTATCTATTTGATTAATTGCTAATCCTTCAATTACAAAGTAATTGAGGTACTTCTTTCTAATTTTAAAAAATAAATTTAGAGTACTCAATTCATTTTTTCCAATTAAGGGGCAATTTAGCATGGCCAATCCACCTACTCTGCATATCTTTGGGTTGTGGGGACGAAACCCACACAAACACGGAGAGAATGTGCAAACTCCACATGGGCAGTGACCCAGAGCCAGGATCGAACCTGGGAACTTGGTGCCGTGAGGCAGCAGTGCGATCCACTGCACCACCGTGCTGCCCACTTCCTTCTAATATAATCATCTGTTGCCAGTCGATGGCTATTTCACGGTGCTATAAGGTTAGCTTGTGGTAAACGCTTAGCAACATCAACATGGCTGCAATTGTTCCTCAGTGTAGTGCCCTGGGCCCAGCCATCTTCAGCTGCTTCATCAGTGGCCTGCCTTCCATCATACGTTCAGAGATATGAATGTTCATTGATGATTGCAGAGGGGTCAGTGTAATTTACAACTCCTCAGACACTGAAGCAATCGATGTCCAAATGCAGCAAGACTTGGACAACATTTAGGCTTGGACTGATAATGGCAATAACATTCAATCTACACAAGTGCCAGGCAATTACCATCTCCAATAAGAGACAATCTAACCATCTCACCTTGTCATTCAATTGCATTAGCAGCTCCGAGTACTATTCTGCGGCTTACCATTGACCAGAAATGTAACTGGATTTTCCATTTAAATACTGCGGCTACAAGAGCATATCGGAGGCTGAAAATTCTGGAATGAATAATTCACCTCCTAACTCCCCAAAACCTGTTCACTATCTAAAAGGAAAGGTCAGGAGTGCGATGAAATATTCTCCACTTGCCTGGATAAATACAGCTCCAAAAACACTCAAGAAATTCAACTCCATACAGAACAAAGCAGACCACTTGATTAGCACCCTAGCCTACACCTCATTTACTCTCAACTACCAGCGCATTGCAGTAACAGTATGTACCATCTACAAGGTGCACTGCAGCAACTCAAAAATGTTGGTTCGACAGCACCTTCTAAAACCGGCATTCTACCACCTGGAAAAACAATGGCAACAGACATATGAGAACCTCACCACCTGAAAGTTCCTAACCAAGTTATACACCACCTTGATTTGGAACTATATCACTGCTCCTTCCTTGGCAAACCGGGACAAACCTGTTCCTAAGCACAGTGGGCGAGATTCTCCCATATGGGGAGAAATCGTAAGGCTGGCGTCAAACCCGGGCGGGTTTGACGCCAGCCCCCCCCTTCCCGACCGGGAACCGATTCTGGTCCCCGGTCGGGGCTAGCAGCCCGACGCCGTAAGCTCCGGCATCACGGGCTTAACGAATTTCGTTAAGCCCGCTTGCCGGAGTTAGCGCCGGCTGACGCGTCATATGACGCCAGCCGCGCATGCGCAGATTGGAAGACTCCAACCCGTGATATGCGCGGGGCGGGTTGCCCCTCAGCCGCCCCGCGAATGGATACTGCGGGGCGGCGGAAGGAGAAATAGTGCGCGGGCACCGGGCCCGCTGCCCGCGATCGGTGCCCACCGATCGCGGGCCCATGGCACCCTTGGCACGGCCGTGGTACTGCCGTGCCAATCGGTGCCATGGTTATAAAATGCGAGTGTTTACGGCCGTTTTTACGAACGGCCAGACCAGGTGTGTTTGCCGTTCGTAAAAACAGCCGTAAAGGGCTGGGAACTCGGCCCATCTATCAGCTGTGAATCGCTGCCGGCCGTAAAAAAACGGCGGCAGCGATTCGTGTCGGGAGTTGGGCGTGGGGGGGGAGAATAGCGGGAGGGCGTCGGAACAGCGTGGCCATAAAATTTTACGAGCCACGCTATTCTCCGCACCGTCGGGAGTGCGGAGAATCTCGCCCTGTGTATCTACACTAAATGGGCTGCAGCAGTTCAAGAAGGTGACTCACTGCTACCTTCTCAAGGGCAAATAGGGATGGGCAATAAATGCTGAATTTGTTACCTGTGTTTCCATTGCATTAGTAATTTTTTTTTAAAACCTTCAAAGCTTGACATCCTTCCTAAAGTGTGTTGCTGAAAACACGCCAGCTGAGTTTAGAAAGGCTTAGCATAACTTGATTGCTTTTGCACACTATTCCTCTATTCATAAAACCAAGGATCCCATTAGCTTTTTTCAAATATAAAAGTAAATTACTGCAGATGCTGGAATCTGAAACAAAAACAGAAAATACTGGACAATCTCAACAGACCAGACAGCATCAGTGGAGAGAAAAGGAAGCTAACGTTTCTAGTCTGGACAACTCTGTCAAACCTAGAGAGAACTCGAAATAGTCTCAGATTTATATTGTAGTGGAGGGGCATGGAGCGGTAGATGGAGATTGACAAAGTTGTCGAGAACAGAAGACAACAGGACTGTAAATGGGGGTCATTAAGCCTATAAGAAGGGATAGTGGCACATAAAAAGATTAGAATGTGTGAATGACAGAACAAAGGTGTTAAAAGCGGAATCTTTGTTTAATAATAATCTTTATTAGTGTCACAAGTAGGCTTACATTAACACTGCAATGAAGTTACTGTGAAAAGCCCCCAGTCGCCACACTCTGATGCCTGTTCGGGTACACAGAGGGAGAATTCAGAATGCCCAAATTACCTAACAGTATGTCTTTTGGGACTTGTGGGAGGAAACCTGAGCATCTGGAAGAAACCCACGCAGACATGGGGACAGCGGGTAGACTCCGCACAGACAGTGGGTTACAGTGCTTCGCTGTAAAAGACTGCACGACCTCCTCAGGGTGGGTAGGTAACACTGTGCCCCTGGTACCAACCCCCGTCCCACACATTCATTACCCCACCCCTGCCCCCAACCCGGAAGGAGTCCGACACACATGCTGCACCACATGTCGACAACCGGCTGCCATGGCCGAGTGCTCTGGCCACTGAGGCCACCAGCTACCCACCCCCTGGGCTGCATGTCTCGGACTGCCTGACACTGTGCATTTTCTGTTTTTCCCCCACCCCCACCCCAGGAGAAGGCTCCTCATAAAACAGGGAGCGGAAGAAGACTGGAGAGGGACCACAGGACCAGCGGCCCCTCACCGCGGCAGAGCAGAGGGCCGTGGTCGGCAGGCCTGAGGAAAGGGCAGTGGCCAGGGTTGAGATCGGCCTCGAGCGAGGAAGTGAGAACCCACTGAGTTGGAGTTCCCCATGGCACATGTGTCAACACCACCCTCACCCCCACACCATCCTCACCCCCACACCACCCTCACACCACACACACCCCCACACCATCCTCACCCCCACACCACCCTCACACCACCCTCACCCCCACACCACCCTCACTCCCACACCACCCACACCCCCACACCATCCTCACCCCCACACTACCCTCATCCCCACACCACCCCCACAATACCCTCATCCCCACACCATCCCCACACCACCCTCACCCCCACACCTCCCTCACCCCCACAATACCCTCACCCCCTCCCCACCCCCACACCATCCTCACCCCCACACCATCCTCACCCCCACACCACCCTCACACCACCCACACCCCCACACCACCCTCACCCCCACCCCACCCCCACACCATCCTCACCCCCACACTACCCTCATCCCCACACTACCACCACAATACCCTCACCCCCACACCACCCTCACACTACCCACACCCCCACACCACCCTCACCCCCACCCCACCCCCACACCATCCTCACCCCCACACTACCCTCATCCCCACACTACCACCACAATACCCTCACCCCCACACCACCCTCACACTACCCACACCCTCACACCACCCTCACCCCCACAAGACCCTCACCCCCACCCCACCCCCACACCATCCTCACCCCCACACCACCATCATCCCCACACTACCCTCATACCATCCTCACCCCCACACCGCCCTCACACCACCCACACCCCCACACCATCCTCACCCCCACACCACCCTCACACCACCCACACCCCCACACCATCCTCACCCCACACCATCCTCACCCCCACACTACCCTCACACGACCCTCACACCACCCTCACCCCCACAGCACCCTCACCCCCACACCACCCCCCACCACCCTCACCCCCACACCACCCTCACCCCCACACCACCCTCTCACCCACACCACCCCCACACCATCCTCACCCCCACACCACCCTCACACCCACACCACCCTCACATCCACAACACCCCCCCCCCCCACCACCCTCACACCCCCACCACCCTCACATCCACAACACCCCCCCCACCACCCTCACCCCCACACCACCCCCACACCCACCACCCTCACACCACCCGAACCCAACCCACCACCCTCACACCCACACCACCCCCACCACCCCCACACCACCCTTACCCCCACCCCACCCCCACAACACCCCCACACCACCCCCACACCACCCTCACCCCCACACCATCCTCACCCCCACACCACCCTCACATCCACACCACCCTCACCCCCACACCATCCTCACACCCACACCACCCTCACACCCATAGAACATAGAACACTACAGCGCAGTACGGGCCCTTCGGCCCTCGATGTTGCGCCGACCTGTGAAACCATCTGAAGCCTATCTGACCTACACTATTCCATTTTCATCCATATGTCTATCCAGTGACCACTTAAATGCCCTTAAAGTTGGCGAGTCTACTACTGTTGCAGGCAGGGCGTTCCACACCCCTACTACTCTCTGAGTAAAGAAACTGCCTCTGACATCTGTCCTATATCTCTCACCCCTCAATTTAAAGCTATGTCCCCTCGTGTTGGTCATCACCATCCGAGGAAAAAGACTCTCACTGTCCACCCTATCTAACCCTCTGACTATCTTATATGTCTCTATTAAGTCACCTCTCAGCCTTCTCCTCTCTAATGAAAACAACCTCAATTCCCTGAGCCTTTCCTCGTAAGACCTTCCCTCCATACCAGGCAACATCCTAGTAAATCTCCTCTGAACCCTTTCCAAAGCTTCCACATCCTTCCTATAATGTGGTGACCAGAACTGCACGCAGTACTCCAGGAGCGGCTGCACCAGAGTTATGTACAGCTGCAGCATGACCTCGTGGCTTCGAAACTGAATCCCCCTACTGATAAAGGCTAGCATGCCATATGCCTTCTTAACAGCCCTATTAACCTGGGTGGCAACTTTCAGGGATTTATGTACCTGGATGCCGAGATCTCTCTGTTCATCTACACTACCAAGAATCTTGCCATTAGCCCAGTACTCTGCATTCCTGCTACTCCTTCCAAAGTGAACCACCTCACACTTTTCCGCATTAAACTCCATCTGCCACCTCTCAGCCCAGCTCTGCAGCTTATCTATGTCCCTCTGTATCCTATAACATCCTTCAGCACTATCCACAACTCCACCGACCTTTGTGTCATCTGCAAATTTACTAACCCATCCTTCTACACCCTCTTCCAGGTCATTTATAAAAATGACAAACAGCAGTGGCCCCAAAACAGATCCTTGCGGTACACCACTAGTAACTGAACTCCAGGATGAACATTTGCCATCAACCACCACCCTCTGTCTTCTTTCAGCTAGCCAATTACTGATCCAAACCGCTAAATCACCTTCAATTCCATACTTCCTTATTTTCTGCAATAGCCTACCGTGGGGAACCTTATCAAACGCCTTACTGAAATCCATATACACCACATCAACAGCTTTACCCTGATCCACCTGTTTGGTCACCTTCTCAAAAAACTCAATAAGGTTTGTGAGACATGACCTACCCTTCACAAAACCGTGTTGAGTATCGCTAATCAACTTGTTCTTTTCAAGATGATTATAAACCCTATCTCTTATAACCTTTTCCAACATTTTACCCACAACCGAAGTAAGGCTCACAGGTCTATAATTACCAGGGTTGTCTCTACTCCCCTTCTTGAACAAGGGGACAACATTTGCTATCCTCCAGTCTTCCGGCACTATTCCTGTTGACAAAGACGACATAAATATCAAGGACAAAGGCTCTGCAATCTCCTCCCTGGCTTCCCAGAGAATCCTAGGATAAATCCCATCTGGCCCAGGGGACTTATCTATTTTGACATTTTCTAAAATTGCTAACACCTCCTCCTTTTGAACCTCAATTCCATCTAGCCTGGTTGACTGAACCTGAGTGTTCTCCTCGACAACATTGTCTTTCTCCAGTGTAAACACTGACGAAAAATATCCATTTAATGCTTCCCCTATCTCCTCTGATTCCACACACAACTTTCCACTACTATCCTTGATTGGCCCTAATCTTACTCGAGTCATTCTTTTGTTCCTGATATACCTATAGAAAGCCTTAGGGTTTTCCTTGATCCTATCCGCCAACGACTTTTCGTGTCCTCTCCTCGCTCTTCTTAACTCTCCCTTTAGGTCCTTCCTGGCTAACTTGTAACTCTCAAGTGCCCTAACTGAGCCTTCATGTCTCATCCTAACATAAGCCTTCTTCTTCCTCTTGACAAGTGCTTCAACTTCCTTAGTAAACCACGGCTCCCTTGCTCGACAACTTCCTCCCTGCCTGACAGGTACATACTTATCAAGGACACGCAGTAGCTGTTCCTTGAAAAAGCTCCACATTTCGATTGTACCCATCCCCTGCAGTTTCCTTCCCCATCCTATACCTCCTAAATCTTGCCGAATAGCATCATAATTGCCTTTCCCCCAGCTATAATTCTTGCCTTGCGGTATATACCTATCCCTGCCCATTGCTAAAGTAAACATAACCGAGTTGTGATCACTATCACCAAAGTGCTCACCTACATCTAAATCTAACACCTGGCCGGGTTCATTACCCAGTACCAAATCCAATGTGGCCTCGCCCCTTGTTGGTCTGTCTACATACTGTGTCAGAAAACCCTCCTGCACACACTGCACAAAAACTGACCCATCTATAGTACTCGAACTATAGTATTTCCAGTCAATATTTGGAAAGTTAAAGTCCCCCATAACAACTACCCTGTTACTCTCGCTCCTGTCAAGAATCATCTTTGCAATCCTTTCCTCGACATCTCTGGGACTATTCGGAGGTCTATAGACAACTCCCAACAGGGTGACCTCTCCTCTACTGTTCCTAACCTCGGCCCATACTGCCTCAGTAGACGAGTCCTCAAGCGTCCTTTCTACCGCCGTAATACTTTCCTTGATTAACAATGCCACACCCCCCCCTCTTTTACCATCTTCTCTGTTCTTACAGAAACATCTAAATCCTGGAACCTGCAACAACCATTCCTGTCCCTGCTCTACCCATGTCTCCGAAATCGCCACAACATCGAGATCCCAGGTACCAACCCATGCTGCAAGCTCACCCACCTTATTCCGGATGCTCCTGGCGTTGAAGTAGACACACTTCAAACCAGCGTCCTGCTTGCCGGTGCCCTCTTTCGAACTTTTAACCCTATCCCTGACCTCACTACTCTCAACATCCTGTACACTGGGACTACAATTTAGGTTCCCATCCCCCTGCTGAATTAGTTTAAACCCCCCCGAAGAGCACTAGCAAATCTCCCACCCCCACACCACCCACACCACCCTCACCCTCACACCACCCTCACACCACCCCCACACCACCCTCACACCATCCTCACCCCCACACCACCCTCACATCCACACCACCCTCACCCCCACACCATCCTCACACCCACACCACCCTCACACCCACACCACCCCCACACCACCCTCACCCCCACACCACCCCTTCACCACCCTCACACCCACACCACCCCCACACCACCCTCACCCCCACACCACCCTCACACCACCCCCCACCACCCTCACACCCCCACCACCCTCACCCCCACACCACCCTCACACCCACACCACACCCACACCACCCTCACCCCCACACCATCCTCACCCCCACACCACCCCCACACCACCCTCACCCCCACACCACCCTCACCCCCACACCACCCTCACACCCACACCACCCTCACACCCCCACCACCCTCACACCCACACCACCCTCACCCCCACACCACCCCCACACCACCCTCACACCCACACCACCCCCACACCATCCTCACACCCACACCACCCTCACCCCCACCACCCTCACACCCACACCACCCTCACACCCCACACCACCCCCAAACCACCCTCACACCCAAACCACCCTCACCCCCACACCACCCTCACACCCACACCACCCTCACCCCCACACCACCCTCACCCCCCATCACCCTCACCCCCACACCACCCTCACACCCACACCACCCCCAAACCACCCTCACACCCAAACCACCCTCACCCCCACACCACCCTCACACCCACACCACCCTCACCCCCACACCACCCTCACCCCCCCATCACCCTCACCCCCACACCACCCTCACCCCCACACCACCCCCACACCACCCTCACACCCCCATCACCCTCACCCCCACACCACCCTCACCCCCCACACCACCCCCACACCACCCTCACACCCACACCACCCTCACCCCCACACCACCCTCACCCCCCCATCACCCTCACCCCCACACCACCCTCACCCCCACACCACCTCCACACCACCCTCACCCCCACACCACTCCACACCACCCCCACATCACCCCCACACCACCCTCACACCCACACCACCCTCACCCCCACACCACCCCCACACCACCCTCATCCCCACACCACCCTCATCCCCACACCACCCTCATCCCCACACCACCCTCACCACCACCCTCACCACCACCCTCACCCCCACACCACCCTCACCCCCACCCCCACACCTCCCTCACACCCACACCACCCCCCCCACCACCCTCACCCCCACACCACCCCCACCACCCTCACCCCCACACCACATACCCCCACACCACCCCCCCCACCACCCTCAACCCCACACCATCCTGATCCCCACACCACACACCCCCACACCACCCTCACCCCACACCACCACCCTCATCCCCACACTACCCTCACCCCCACACCATCCTCACCCCCACACCACCCTCATCCCCATACCACCCTCACCCCACCCACACCAACCCCATCTCCCCCGGGCCGTTGTCTTGTGTCTTGCAGGATGTTGGTGATGGGGTGGGCCCTTCTGGTGTCCCACCCGCCTCCAGCCACAGTCGCAGCCGGAGCCAGACCCCCAGGGGCCAACGACGAGGATACCAATACCGTGGGGACTCATATGCCCGAGACCCAGGACACTCCGGAGCTTGATGACACTAATTTCCAATCACAGCTGTCTCCAACACCCTCCACTATCCCAGAGACACTCACCTCAGTTGGGCACTTTAGTGAAGAGGCTCCTGGGACTCTAACTGGTGTTCACCACACAAATGCTCCGGTACATCAGATGGAGGTAGGAACTCCCGATGGGGCGGAAGGTCGGAGGGCAGGCTGACCCCTCGGGACCAGCTGCCTTCCAGATGGGTTTCAGGCTTCTGGAACTGACAGTCCCATCGATCACGGAGATGGAGTCGCAGAGCCAGGGACTACATGAGGTCGGCGAGCATCCAGCACCTGCAGGCGCAGGTGAAGGGGTCCAACCGCGTGCAAGAGCACGAGGTGGTACCAACCATGAATGCCACCCAGGCCAACACCGTATCGGTGGCATCTGCAGTGGAGGCCTTGGGGGCGAAGGTTTCAGCCATGGATCAACATGTCCAAGGCCTGGGGCATTCTGTGCAGGCGGTAGCCGAGACCCAGGACACGGCAGCCCCTCTCAGGCAGCCATGTGCCAGAGCCACCTGGACGTTGCAATGGCGCTCCTGAGCATGGCCACGGCGGTATTGCCCAGGTGCTGGCAGAAGTGCAGAGGGAGGTGGCCTAGTCGCAGAGGGAAATGGCGCAGTCATTGGCTGATGTGGCACAGACCCAGAAGGTGGTGGCACAGTCAATGGATGATGTGGCGCAGTCCCAGACGGAGGTGGTCCACTCCCTGTGCTCCATGGCGGCGAGAATGCAGACCCTGGTCGAGTCGGCAGCGGGCCTCCAGGACTGGCAGTGGCAGGTGGCGGGGGAGCCTCAGAGGTTAGCTCCACTCGCACCCACATCCCATAGAGTAGCCAGAGGGCCACTGGACATCCCAAGGGAGGAAGAGATGATGGGCCCGTGCCGGTGACTCCCGCCGGGGAGGTGCCGGAACACAGCAGCATCTCTGAATCCCCCCCTCCTGTCCCTGGCACATCTGGTGGGCAGTGGGCAAACCAGGATGGCACCATGTCATCCAGGCTCGGTCGCCCCAGAAGACGGCGGCCAGAGGGAACCCAGGTCGCAGGGCGGGAATCACAGCAGGCCATCTGCACTCCTGATGTACTGTCTTGGGGTCCACCTAGATGTAGCGTTAGGACTCGTAAAGGCCAGAAAATTAGACACCAGTTAAGTTGGCACGGGTGCAGGGCACATTTTAGCAATAGGGGCTGGGGCACGTGTCTGCATCTGTTGTCACATTAAACACCTGTTCAGACTATTACAATCTGCCACGGTGCTCTGTCAGAAGGGTGTGAGGGGTGGGCTGGTTTGGGCTGGCTGCAGAGGGAACGCGGGTGGGGGGGAGAATTGGCAGATGTTGGGGCTAAGCTCAGGGACTGAAGTTCAGCCAGCGCTCACCACCCTGGTGTCTCACCCCCCCCCCCCCCCCCCCAAACCATGATCCCCACCTCTGCCACCCCAGGCATCGATGGGTCTGTGTGATGGAATGGCCAGCTCGCATGCAGGGATAACCCAGGTGGACGGTGGAAAGAGCTACCATGACCAGGAGTCAGACATTGTCAAATGATGCAGAGCACCAGAGCTCACCGCAGAGCGAGTTGTCATCATCCTCCATCCCCTGGATCATACCTGCTGTTCCTGTCAAGCCAGGGCCCACACCCTGTTGTGGGGCAGGTATGTATCACGAGGGGGGGGGGGGGAGGGATGTGGGATGCAGTGTCCGTGCCCCTGGCCAGTCCCCCTAGTCGGTGAACCTGAAGGCGATCAGAGCGTCCCATACATGTTGGCCCTGGCACACATGTCATGCGGTCTCCCGCACTCAGGTGCTCGAAAGGCGACATTCATCCCGTTGATCACCCCCTGGACCCAGGCCATCTCGGCAATGGCGGCGAACCCCTCTGCCCGAGCATCCTGGCTGGTGGGCTCGGTTCGCATTGAAATGGATGTATTCTGCCGACTGGGCATATAGAGCCTCTGAGATGGCGCGGATGCACCTGTGCACCAAGTCCCGGACAGGTACCCATTCAGCACCTGGACCCGCAGCCCAAACATTCAGGGCAACCATCACCTTGACGGCCCCCATTCCCCCACGGTGCCAGGTGTGCCATGATCTGGCAGATATGTCACACTGCCCCCTGCTCATCCGGAGTCTCCAACGGCATGGCCGGTACTACAGGTCCTCGAATGACAAGGGCTGCCAGTACACGCGAAGCCTCATGTGGTGCCTCCTTTGCACCTCCTCCTCCTCGGCCTGTTGGCCAGCCAGCTCTCCATCCTCAGCATCTGCTCCACTGCTGCAGCTTCTCCCTCCTCGAGTAGCCCCAGCTCGTACAGCCACGGGGCATTACCCAGAATGGAAATTACAAGAAATGGAATTACAAGAAGGAAGGCCACCATTGCTGGCTGAATTCCAATATCCATTGTCTGCAAGAGGTGAAAAGCCAACATGTCAGCATGATACGTACCCCGTGGTGGGGTAGATGTTGGGGGATGGAATGCAGGGGTGGGGGCATCCATATGGCCGCTGTCACTACAGAAGCAGGAGCCAGGGTGGGTGGGTTAGTGGAGTGCGCAGCAAGATGGCTGCCTTGCAGACTGTGGAAATAGCGGTCCATGCCTGGGAACCACCCAGTCCCAAGGTGGGGGGGGTGGGGGGTCACCATGGCCCCACGGCCCTTCCCCCATCATCCCTCGAGTAATAGCAGGGCCTCTTCCCTCCAGCCAGCCAGGCCATTGTCGGGACCAGCAGCCCATGGTTGTGTCCCACCTCCTCTCTCTCCCTGATCAGCCACGGCGCCCATTTCACGATTTTCAAAAGCACAAATTAACCGAGCCGTCGGAAATTCCCCCAGTGGAGGTGGAGAATCGCGGAGGCCCCGGAAAATACCGGATCAGGCACACTAATGATATGCAAACGGCGTTTACCATGCATGTGGAGTGCAACGCATTGATGCTACTATCGAGGTGCCATAGAATTGCAATTTAGCGTGAAACCGGTGGCCGCCACGATTTTGGCGTCAAAACCGATTCTCCGCCCAATTGCGCTTCCCGTTTTCAGCAACGGCCGATGGAGAATTTTGCCCAAAATATTTTTTCTTTTGATCAGATACTGCCTACAAATACCAGGAGAAAAGTTTCAAAGTAGCCACTTCCATTTTTAAAAAAAAAAAAATTTTTATTCAGATTTTTACAAAATATCAATAACAGAAAATATTAACAACTGAGAAAACAGAAGAGAGCAAACCCCCCCCCCCCCCCCCCGTAAATACAAAAAATAAGAAATAGATTAACCCCCCCCCCCCCCCCAACCCCCGGGCTGCTGCTGCTGCCGGCCTATTTCCCTACCGTTCTGCCAGGAAGTCCAGGAAAGGCTGCAATCGCCTGAAAAACCCCTGTATTGATCCCCTCAGGGCAAATTTCACCCTCTCCAATTTGATAAACCTCGCCATATCACTAATCCAGGCCTTCACGCTTGGGGGCCTCGCATCCTTCCACTGAAGAAGAATCCTCCACCGGGCTACTAGGGGCGCAAAGGCCAGGATGCCGGCCTCTTTCGCCTCCTGCACTCCCGGCTCCTCTGCAATGCCGAATATTGTGAGCCCCCAGCCTGGCTTGACCCTGGATCCTACCACCCTCGACACCGTGCTTGCTACCCCCTTCCAAAATTCCCCCAGCGCTGGGCACGCCCAGAACATATGGGCATGGTTCGCTGGGCTCCCCGAGCACCTAGTACACCTGTCCTCGCCCCCGAAGAACCTACTCATCCTCGTCCCGGTCATATGAGCCCTATGTAGCACCTTGAACTGTATGAGGCTAAGCCTCGCACAAGAAGAGGAGGAGTTCACTCTTTCCAGAGCATCCGCCCACGTCCCCTCCTCAATCTCCTCCCACAGCTCCTCTTCCCATTTACCCTTCAGCTCCTCCACTGAGGCCTCGTCTACCTCCTGCATTACTTGGTACATGTCCGAAATCCTCCCCTCTCCAGCCCACACCCCCGAGAGCACCCTGTCCTAGACCCCACGCGGGGGCAACAGAGGGAACTCTGCCACCTGCCATCTGGCAAACGCCCTTACCTGCATGTACCTAAAGATGTTCCCCGGGGGGAGCCCGAACCTCCCCTCTAACTCACCCAGGCTCGCAAACTTCCCGTCTACAAACAGGTCCCTCAACCTCCTAACTTGCCCTGTGCCAACTCAGGAACCCGCCATCCATTCTCCCTGGAACAAACCGGTGGTTCCCCCATATCGGGGACCCCATCGAGACCCCCACCTCCCCCCCTGTGCCATCTCCATTGCCCCCAAATTCTGAGGGTAGCCGCCACCACCGGGCTCGTGGTATACCTCGTTGGGGGGAGCGGCAACGGCGCCGTTACCAGCGCCTCCAGGCTCGTGTCCACACAGGATGCCATCTCCATCCTCTTCCATGCTGCCCCTTCCCCGTCCATTACCCACTTACGCACCATCGCTGCGTTGGCAGCCCAATAGTACCCACAGAGGTTGGGCAGCGCCAGCCCCCCCCATCCCTGCCCCGCTCCAAAAACACCCTTCTCACCCTCGGAGTCCCATGTGCCCACACAATCCCCGTAATGCTCCTGTTGACCCTCCTAAAAAAGGCCTTCGGGATAAGGATGGGGAGGCACTGGAACAGGAACAAAAACCTCGGTAACACCGTCATCTGACTGACTGCACCCTGCCCGCCTGTGACGGCGGCAACATGTCCCATCTTTTAAACTCCTCCTCCATTTGCTCCACCAGCCTTGTAAGGTTAAGTTTGTGTAGGGCCCCCCAGCTCCTGGCCACCTGGATTCCCAGGTACCAGGAAAGTGAAAGCGACAGGGAGCAGGGAGTTAAATGGCAAGATACGCAGGAGGATAACATGTAGGCAGGTGGATTTAAGCTTGAGGCAGACTAGGAATGCAACAAAAAGGAAGGATAACTTTGGACATCTTAGGACTTCCAATATCTGTACTGATAAGAAAGTTAACATTAAGGCACTTTACCTGAATGCTCGTAGCATTTGTAACAAAGTAGATGAACTAATGGCACAGATCATCGTGAATGATTATGATGTGGTAGGCATCACAGAGACATGGCTGCAGGGGGTTCAGGACTGGCAGTTAAACATCCAAGGATATACAACCTATCGAAAAGACAGGGAGGTGGGCCGAGGGGGTGGGGTTGCCTTGTTAGTTAAGAACAAAATTAAATCTATGGCACTAAACGACATAGGGTCGGATGATGTGGAGTCTGTGTGGGTAGAATTGAGGAACCACAAAGGCAAAAAAACCATAATGGGAGTTATGTACAGACCGCCTAACAGTGGTCAGGACCAGGGGCGCAACATGTACCGGGAAATAGAAAAGGCATGTCAGAAAGGCAAGGTCACAGTGATCATGGGGGACTTCAATATGCAGGTGGATTGGGTAAATAATGTAGCCAGTGGATCCAAAGAAAAGGAATTCATGGAATGCTTACAAGATGGCTTTTTGGAACAGCTTGTCATGGAGCCCACAAGGGAGCAGGCTATTCTGGACCTAGTGCTATGTAATGAACCAGACTTTATTAAAGATCTTAAAGTAAGGGAACACTTAGGAAGCAGCGATCATAATATGGTTGAGTTCAGTCTGCAGTTTGAAAGAGAGAAGGCAAAATCGGATGTAATGGTGTTACAGTTAAATAAAGGTAATTACGAGGGCATGAGAGAGGAACTGGTGAAAATCAACTGGAAGCAGACCCTAGCAGGGAAGACAGTAGAGCAAAAATGGCAGGAGTTTGTATGCATAATTGAGGACACTGTACAGAGGTTCATCCCCAAGAAAAGAAAGATTATCCAGGGAGGGATTAGACAGCCATGGCTGACAAAGGAGGTCAGGAAATGTATCAAAGAAAAAGAGAGATCCTATAAAGTGGCCAAAAGCACCGGGAAATCAGAAGATTGGGAAGGCTACAAAAACAAACAGAGGTTAACAAAGAGACAAATAAGGAAGGAGAGGATCAAATATGAAGGCAGGCTAGCCAGTAATATAAGAAATGATAGTAAAAGTTTCTTTCAATACATAAGAAACAAACGTCAGGCCAAAGTAGACATTGGGCCAATTCAAACTGATTCTGGAAGGCTAGTGATGGGAGATGAGGAAATGGCTGGAGAACTTAATAAGTACTTTGCGTCTGTCTTCACAGTGGAAGACGTTAGTAATATCCCAAAAATTATAAAGGGTCAGGGGGCTGAGTTGAGTATGGTTGCCATTACAAAAGAGATGGTGCTAAAAAAGCTAAAAGGTCTTAAAATTAACAAATCTCCTGGCCCCGATGGGCTACATCCTAGAGTTCTGAGGGAGGTGGCTGAAGAAATAGCGGAAGCGTTGGTTGAGATCTTTCAAAAATCACTGGAGTCAGGGAAAGTCCCGGACGATTGGAAGATCGCTGTTGTAACCCCCTTGTTCAAGAAAGGATCAAGACAAAAGATGGAAAATTATAGGCCAATTAGCCTAACCTCGGTTGTTGGTAAAATTCTAGAATCGATCGTTAAGGATGAGATTTCTAATTTCTTGGAAGAGCAGGGTCGGATTAGAACAAGTCAACATGGATTTAGTAAGGGGAGGTCGTGCCTGACGAACCTGTTAGAATTCTTTGAGGAGGTGACAAGTAGGTTAGACCAGGGAAACCCAGTGGATGTGGTCTATCTGGATTTCCAAAAGGCCTTTGATAAGGTGCCACACAGGAGGCTGCTGAGTAAGGTGAGGGCCCATGGTGTTCGAGGTGAGCTACTGGCATGGGTTGAGGATTGGCTGTCTGACAGAAGGCAGAGAGTTGGGATAAAAGGTTCTTTTTCGGAATGGCAGCCGGTGACCAGCGGTGTCCCACAGGGTTCAGTGTTGGGGCCGCAGCTGTTCACCATATATATTAATGATCTGGATGAAGGGACTGGGGGCATTCTAGCGAAGTTTGCTGATGATACGAAGTTAGGTGGTCAGGCAGGTAGCGCTGAGGAAGTGGGGAGGCTGCAGAAGGATCTAGACAGTTTGGGAGAGTGGTGCAGGAAATGGCTGATGCATTTCAACGTGAGAAAATGTGAGGTCTTGCACTTTGGAAAAAAGAATCCAAGCATAGACTACTTTCTAAACGGTGAGAAAATTCATAATGCCAAAGTACAAAGGGATCTGGGAGTGCTAGTCGAGGATTCCCTAAAGGTAAACATGCAGGTTGAATCCGTGATTAAGAAAGCGAATGCTATGTTGTCATTTATCTCAAGAGGGTTGGAATATAAAAGCAGCGATGTGCTACTGAGCCTTTATAAGGCTCTGGTTAGGCCCCATTTGGAGTACTGTGTCCAGTTTTGGGCCCCACATCTCAGGAAGGACATACTGGCACTGGAGCGTGTCCAGCGGAGATTCACACGGATGATCCCTGGAATGGCGGGTCTAGCATATGAGGAACGGCTGGCGTTCCTGGGATTGTATTCATTGGAGTTCAGAAGGTTAAGGGGAGATCTAATAGAAACTTACAAGATAATACATGGCTTAGAAAGGATGGACGCAAAGAAACTGTTTCCGTTAGGCGAGGAGTCGAGGACCCGTGGGCACAGCCTTAGAATTAGAGGGGGTAAATTCAAAACAGAAATGCGGAGACATTTCTTCAGCCAGAGAGTGGTGGGCCTGTGGAATTCATTGCCGCAGAGTGCAGTGGAGGCCGGGACGCTAAATGGCTTCAAGGCAGAGATAGATAAATTCTTGATGTCGCGAGGAATTAAGGGCTATGGGGAGAATGCTGGGAGGTGGAGTTGAAATGCCCATCAGCCATGATTGAATGGCGGAGTGGACTCGATGGGCCGAATGGCCTTACTTCCACTCCTATGTCTTATGGTCTTATGGTACCTAAAGCTCCTCTCCACCCTTTTTAATGGGAGCCTACCAATCCCCTCCTCCTGATCCCCCGGGTGCACGACGAACAGCTCGCTCTTCCCCAAAGTTGAGCTTGTACCCTGAGAAGTCCCCAAATTCCCTGAGAATCTTCATCACCTCCGGCATTCCCCCCACCGGGTCCGCCACAAATAATAAGTCATCTCCATAAAGCGACACTCGGTGCTCCTCCCTACCCCGCACCAGTCCCCTCCAGTTCCTCGACTCCCACAACGCCATGGCCAGGGGTTCGATTGCCAACGCAAAGAGCAGGGGGGGACAAGGGACACCCCTGTCTCGTCCCTCGATACAACCGGAAGTACTCCGATCTCCTCCTAGTCGTGGCCACGCTCGCCATCGGGGCCTCACATATATATAACAGCCTCACCCAACTGACAAACCCCTCCCCAAACCCAAACCTCTCCAGCACCTCCCACAAGTACCCCCACTTGTTCCTGTTCCAGGCCTTCTCCGCGTCTAGCGCCACCACTATCTCCGCTTCCCCCGCTACCGCCGGCATCATTATAACATTCAAGAGCCTCCGTATGTTGGTGTTCAGCTGCCTCCCCTTCACAAACCCCGTCTGGTCCTCGTGGATGACCCGCGGCACACAGTCCTCTATCCTTTTGGCCAAGATCTTCGCCAACAGCTCGGCATCTACATTTAACAGCGAGATCGGCCTGTATGACCCACACTGCAGGGGGTCCTTGTCCCGTCCGGCCATCCGGCCCCGGCGCCTTCCCCGACTGCATGCTCCCTATCCCTTTGACCAGCTCCTCCAGCTCAATCGACGCCCCCAGTCCCTCCACCTGCCCCTCCTCCACCTTCAGGAATCTCAGCCGGTCCAAGAAGCGCCCCATCCCCCCCCCCCCCCCCCTCCGCTGGGGATTCAGACCGATACAATTCCCCGTAAAAGTCCCTGAAGACCCCATTGATGTCTACCCCCCTTCGCACCACATTCCCTCCCCCATCCTTAACTCCACTAATCTCCCTGGCCGCATCCCGCTTACGGAGCTGATGCACCAGCATCCTACTCGCCTTTTCCCCATATTCGTACACCGCTCCCTGTGCCTTCCTCCACTGAGCTTCCGCCTTTCTGGTGGTCAGCAGGTCGAACTTGACCTGAAGACTACGCCGCTCCCGCAGCAATCCCTCCTCTGGAGCCTCCGCGTATCTCCTATCCACCCTCACCAACTCCCCCACCAGCCTCTTCCTCTGCTCTCTCCTCTCCCTATGGGCTCAGATGGAGATCAACTGCCCTCTGACCACCGCCTTCAATGCCTCCCAGACCGTCCCCACTCGGACCTCCCCATTATCATTGGCCTCCAGGTACCTCTTAATACATCCTCGAACCCGCCCGCCCACCTTCTCATCTGCCAGCAGCCCCACCTCCAAGCGCCAGAGCGGGCGCTGGTCTCTCTCCTCCCCCAGCTCGAGGTCCACCCAGTGCGGGGCATGATCCGAAATGGCTATCGCCGAATATTCGGCATCCTCCGCCCTCGGAATCAGCGCCCTGCTCATAATTTAAAAATCGATCCGGGAATAGGCCTTATGCACATGGGAGAAGTATGAAAACTCCCTGGCCCTCGGCCTCGCAAACCTCCAAGGATCCACCCCTCCCATCTGGTCCATGAACCCCCTCAACACCTTAGCCGCCGCTGGCCTCCTACCCGTCTTGGACCTGGATCGATCCAGTGGCGGATCCAGCACTGTATTGAAGTCCCCCTCCATTATCAGGCCCCCCGTCTCCAGATCTGCAATGCGGCCCAACATGCGCCGCATAAACCCCGCATCGTCCCAGTTCGGAGCGTATACGTTAACCAGTACCACCCGCTCCCCCTGCAGCTTGCTGCTCACCATCACAAACCGCCCGCCGCTGTCCGCCACCACATTCGAATCCTCAAACGACACCCTCTTTCCCACCAGGATCGCCACCCCCCGATTTTCTGCATCCAGCCCTGAATGAAACACTTGGCCTACCCATCCCTTCCTCAATCTAACCTGGTCCGCCACCTTCAGGTGCGTCTCCTGAAGCATGGCCATGTCCGCCTTCAGCCCCTTCAGGTGCGTAAACACGCGGGCCCGTTTGACTGGCTCATTCAGTCCCCTCACATTCCAGGTTATCAGCCGGATCAGGGGGCTCCCTGCCCCCCCGCCGCCGACTAGCCATAACCCTTCCTCTGCCCGCCATTGGCCAGCGCCCCCCGCTCGGCCCGTTCCCCACGGCGGCAAACCCCCGTCTCGAACCCCCCTGCATACTCCAGCTCCTTCCTGGTCATTCCAGCAGCAACCTGGTACCCCCCCCCCCCCAGCCGCGTTACTCCCTCCATAGTACTCCCGTAAGCCAGCTGACTCCTGCTGACCCCGGCAACTCCCGCCACTCCTCCGACCCCTCCCAGCGTGGGGCTACCCCTCCTCCCCAGTGCCCACCAGCAGGCTCTCCTCCTCCCCCTCCCACTCTCACGCGGGAAAAAAGCCCGCGCTTCCCAGCTCCGACCCCTCCCCCATCAACCCTCAGCGCAGGAAAAAGCCCGAGCTTTCCACTTGCCCGACCCCGCCTCCTCTAAAGCAGCTCCCATTGTCGGCCCAGTCTCCTCGCGGGGCCCCAGCCCCCCTTCCCACCATCAGCTCCCCACACTGCAAATCTACCCCCCACCTCGAGCCCATCCCCCGAACCCGCGCAAAAAAACAGTGCCCCACCCGCCCTGAAAACGACACAGAACCAGCATTAAACAGAAAACCCCCCCTCAGAAAATAACAGTTACATACAGACCCCAGCACCCAACCCTCAGTTTGAGTCCAACTTCTCGGCCTGCACAAAGGCCCACGCCTCCTCGGGGGACTCGAAGTAAAAGTGTCGGTCCTTGTAGGTGACCCACAAACGCACCGGCTGCAACATGCCGAACTTCACTCCTTTTCTGTGCAGCACCGTCTTCGTCCGGTTTTACCCGGCTTAGCCACCTCCGCACTCCAGTCCTGGTAGATCCGTACCACCGTGTTCTCCCACCTGCTACTCCGCTCCTTCTTGGCCCACCTGAGCTACACACTCCCGGTCAGCGAACCGGTGGAACCGCACCAGCACCGCCCGTGGCGGCTCATTCGGCTTGGGCCTCCTTGCCAGTATTCTGTGGGCCCCCTCCAGCTCCAGGGGCCCCTGGAAGGACCCAGCTCCCATCAGCGAATTCAGCAGGACGACCACGTAGGCCCCCATGTCTGACCCCTCCAGCCCTTCCGGAAGGTCCAGGATCCGCAAATGTTTCCGCCTTGACCGGTTCTCCATCTCCTCGAACCGCTCCTGCCATTTTTCATGGAGCGCCTCATGCATCTCCACCTTTACCGCGAGGGCTGAGGCCTCATCCTCTCTTTCAGAGGCCTGCTGTCGGATCTCCCGGATTGCCACCCCCTGGGCTGTCTGAGTCTCCAGCAGCTTGTCGATGGAAGCCTTCAACGGCTCTAGCAGCTCCACTTTGAGCTCCCGAAAGCAGCGCTGGAGAGTCTCCTGCTGCTCCTGCACCCACTGCCTCCATGCCTCTTGGTCTCCGTCGGCTGCCACCTTGTGCTTCTTTCCTCGCTTTTGCTTAGGCGCTGCCACCGCTATCTTGCTCGTCCCAGTCCTGGTCCAGACCATATACCGCTGGGGAAATGCTGCCGTCGAACAAGTACCGCTGGGGGCCCTAAAAAGAGCCCAAAAGTCCGTTCCTGGCGGGAGCTGCCGAACGTGCGGCTTAGCTCCGCATAGCTGCAACCGGAAGGTCACTTCCATTTTGTATTAAGCGAAAGAGAGTTTAGCATATTGAGACAAAGAGAAAAAATGCTTTCACGCCAGATATTTTTGCGCCACCTCGGGCATGCACCAAAACGTACCTCCCCTCTCCCCCTCTCCAACAATACTAGAGCTCTTTTTCTAGGATATGAGACCTGCCTGTATCCTTTCAGGAACTAGTTAAATATTCTTTAACCCCAAAAGAAGAAAAAATACAAAAAATAGCAAAGGCATTTGTTCCAAAAGTGAGGACCCCGAGGACCATCCCTACAGACTTACCATCATTACACCAACGGGTCTTACCCCTCAAAAAAGAGGAGGTAAGATATACCACAATAATAATAACTGCTGAATGTCCTTTCTGCATTCTAACCCCTCTCATGAAGATTTAAGTCACTCGCCCACCTCCCAGCAGTGGCACTACATTATTAGTGTCACAAGTAGACTTACATTAACACAGCAACGAAGTTACAGAGAAAGTCCCCTCGTCACCACACTACAGCGCCTGTTCGGGTACACAGAGGGAGAATTCAGAATGTCCAATTCACCGAACAGCATGTCTTTCGGTACATCTGGAGGAAACCGGAGCACCCGGAGAAAACCCACGGGGAGAACGTGCAGACTCCACACAGGCAGTGACCCAAGCCAGGTATCGAACCCGGGTCCCTGACACTGTGAAGCAACAGTGCTAACCACCCTGTTACCGTGCCACCCATATCTATCATACAGCCCTTGTACCGTACAACATGCAGAGCGCACTCCTTAACTAGATGGAACATGCTGATGGGTGTTTTCCATTCAAGACAAATGGAAATCCCTGGTATTCTTGAGGATTAAACACTCATTGTGGTTCTCAATTACTAAATTATCCCTATCAACATGATAAATAGCACCAAGCAACATCGAATCAGGAAGGAATTATAATGACACGGGATAGAGTCCAGAATTTACAGTGAACTGCAGATTGTTATTCCAAATCGTTGTCTTCCATGGAGGTCACAGTCGTGGCCTTAGCCAGATTGTCAAAGGTCTTTACAGAGTAGTCGGATATCACCCTCAGCGCAGCAGGATATAGCAGGGCACATCACATTCCGATAGCCTCCGGGTGTTTTCTAAATTCATCAAAGCCCTTGCAACCTCTGTTGTATCACCACCGAGAAATCTTTAAAGAAAGGGACCATCGCTCCATAACAGAGCAAGGCCCATTACGCCTCACTGCCACCAATACTCTTTAGTGATCTCCGAATTTATAAAAACACATAATTACAGGCCAGGGACTTTGATTGTCCCTGGACCTCAAAGACAGGATATAACGTGCTCTTTCTAATTTAATATGCACAGCTTTCGTATCCAGATTTAGAAAATGTGGTAGCCAGCTCTCAAATAATTTAACTGGGAGATAATAATAGGCTGACATTAACACTGCAATGAAGTTAATGTGAAAATCCTTTAGTTGCCACACTCAGGCGCCTGTTCGGGTACACAGCGGGAGAATTCAATGTGTCCAATTCACCTAACAAGTACATCTTTCAGGACTTGTGGCAGGAAATTGGAGCACCCGGAGGAAACCCACGCAGACACAGGGAGAACATGCAGACTCCGCACAGACAGTCACCCAAGCCGGGAATCAGGCCCTGGTCCCTGGCGCTGTGAAGCAACAGTGCTAAACATTGTGCTACTGTGCCGCCCACAGCTCCTTCTGGTAAACCGACAACGTGGACATTTTTCCTCCGCCCTTGGTTTCCCAGATCCTCCAGGAATTCTCACTTCCGTGTCGCTGCTTTTCCAAGTATTGCAAGTGGATCTCCATCAAGGGAATTGCATTTTTGACAGTCAGTAAGGATTCTCTCCTCCGCTGCATCAAGCCCTTTCCCTGAATTCTGCAGTTCCATAGCATGACCTTTGATATTCTGCGCTGTGTTGCTCATTCTAGGTGAGTGTGCTTTGCACTCAAATGGCTGTTTTATTCCTTAGCTCCAGAGTCGCCAGGTATCCTTATGATACCGCCACAAGATTCAAGTTCAAGTTCCGACCAATGACTCAATACATCAGTTAGTAAGTTCAAACAAGACACGTTTATTATTACACAGTTATTTACTACTCATGCATATAACACTAAAAGACTAGGCTATTCCTACCACTAACAGGCCAATACTTATCTGGAATAAGGGAACTGCCGGATCAGGGAACAATGGCCTCTTGCTTTGTCCTGGATCCGCAGGCTTCCAGTTGGTGTGGACTAAAGGGGTCAGGAGTGTCTACTCTCGTAGCGTGCGTTGTATGACATTTACTTGATGGCGGCTGCTGACCAGGCCTCTCCTTCTCAAGGTCTTCTGCTGCAAAGGTGTTCTGCTGGGAGGGCCGGCTGGTCAAAAAGAAAGAATCAGTCCTGGGGCCTGACTTTTATAGGTCCCAGGGGCTTCGCGCCCTTCTGGGCGGACCCTCTATAAACTTGCAATCGATTGGGTCTCTTCCCAATCGATTGATTTGAATTTCCCCAATAACGGGGCTGTTCCTCGATCACTGGGCGGTTCCTTACACCTATTGGTGTCGTTTGTTTCAGACTCCACTGGCGCCGGGATGTCTGACCTTCTATAGAATGTTTCAATCTCTTCTAATTGTTGTGTCCATTGTGCCTGGGAATCACCGGGAATCGTTCACTTAATATGCGCAGCTCGTTAGTTACAATGCTGTCTGGTTTCTTTAGCAGCTAGAATACACAGGGGATTCTGCAAACTGCTTGTCTCTTTGCAACTGTCCATTTTTCCCTGTAACCTTTGCGTTCTTCCATTTTGTGTGAGGAAGTGGCCAACCCAGGTGGCTACAGCTGATAAGCTGAGTTCCTCATCAATGGCCTTAATAATATTAGCAGTCATCAGCTTCAATGTCTTTGAGAGTGCCAGATCGAGAATCCGTTCGAGGATTAAGTCGCCATGTTTTTTTAAAATTTAGAGTACCCAATTATTTTTTCCAATTAAGGGGCAATTTAACGTGGCCAATCAACCTAACCTGCACATCTTTTGGATTGTGGAGGCGAAACCCACGCAGACATGGGGAAAATGTGCAAACTCCTCACAGACAGTGACCCAGGGCTGGGATTCGAACCCAGGTCTTCAGTGCCGTAGGCAGCAATGCTAACCACTGTGCCACCGTGCTGCCCCTTAAGTCGCCATGTTGAAGAGTCGGCTGCAGCCCATTGCTTCTGACTACTCTCGTTTGGCAATAATTTTCTTCGGATTTCTGAGCAATTTGCCACCGACGTTTAGCCAGAAATCTTCCAGTGACATTATATGGAGTTTTCTCTCCCAGATTAATTAAGTATGAGCTGCGCGAGCGCGATAAATAATAAAAGAGTGAGTAGCGCCAGAGCCCACGGAAGCACAACTATTCCCACACTCGCATCAAGAGCAGGATTTTAATACAATGCCATGGGGAAAGGCTGTGAGATTGCACGTGGTGCCACATTTTTGTGGGGAGTGTTGCAGCCGCTTCTCTTTGCAAAATATGTCTTTTTGTTTTATTGACCATTTAAAGTGAAAGTTACCCTTTTATTTAAAGTATCGTTTGCCTGTTAATTCACTTGTGATTGCTCTGATTCGCGTTAAAGTAAAAGCTACAAAATGTATAATCTTGGTGGTAGATTCGGATATTTTGGTTCATGGGTTTCCCATGAGGATTGTATTATAAACCTTCTCTCCCAGCAGTAACTTTATTGCTTCTCCATCCAGCAGGATCTGCCTTGCCTCTATTAGTATGATGTGGAGATGTCGGCGTAGGACTGGGGTGGACATAGTAAGAAGTCTTGCAACACCAGGTTAAAGTCTAACAGGTTTGTTCCAAATCACTAGCTTTCGGAGCACAGCTCCTTCATCCGGTGAATGAAGCGGTGGGTTCAAGAAACACATATATAGACAAGGTCAATGATGCAAGATGAAACTTTGAATCAGAGTCTTTGCAGGTAATTAAGTCTTTACAGGTCCAGACGGTGCAAGTGGAGAGTTAGTGTGGTTCAATAAGAGGCAGCTGTTCATCAGCAATCCATTGCTTTCTTTCAAGGATAACAGGTTGATCACAGATATAGAAAAAACAGTGGATTACAGCAATGCAAATAAATTCAGCATTATTCTCTAATAACTTATTCGATCCACAAAAATCCCCTTCAGAAGACCAGAAAATCTTTCTGTTGTTGCTTCCCGTCACCCGCTAATTTATTTTCATTAATCGATTGTAATCTCATGACTGTTAATGTATTATCAATTGGATTTCATTTATTTACATTTCTGACAGTAGGTTCCAGACCTATTCATCTGTGGGCTCACCTCCTCCCTGACCCCAAGAGCTTCACATTAAATAATTAAATTAAAAGTTCCTCTACCCACTCCCACTTTGTGCTTCTCTTCCCAACCCCAAAACCGCTGACAAATATCCTATAATATTGCGGATTATCGACAGAGATAACTTATCGAATTTATTTCCAATCTGTCCTAAAGTCTTAAGATAATGACTGTGTTAAGAAACCCACTGATGGACTTCTGGTGGCGGCTATGAAGGAGTAAGTCGCACATTCGCTCTGGTCAGACTTTTGGACCCTTCCCCCATTTTTTTATCGGACTTGAATTGTAAAACGGATGTTAGTGGCAATTGTTTACTGACTTCCCACTTCGGTGCTTGGAGAGAAGGACTAGAAGTGTTCGTAAGGGCAGAAACAAAAAGATAGAGAAGGCTTGGGCTGTAGCTGCAACAGAAGACAGCATGGCGGAGGTTCGGACCTCTGGCTTGTCGACCCAGCAGTCTATGGAGCAGCTGATGCAAGTCATTCAGGAAGGCTTTTCTACGCAGACACGGGACTGCATGGACCCGATAAAAGAGTCGATTGAGCAGTTGGAGCATAGATAGGACGCCCAGGATCGGGCGATCCAGAAGGTGGAGAAGGAGATGGCTGAGCAGGAGGAACATCAGACTGCGGTGGGGCTGGAGGTGGGGATGCTGAGGGACCAGCAGAAGAAGCTCCTGGAGAAGGTGGAGGACCTAGAAAATAGGTCCCGCCGGCAGGACCTAAGAATCATCGGGCTCCCGGAGGGGTCCGAAGAAGCGGACGCTGGGGCATACATCGCAGACATGTTTGTGAAGCTGTTGGGGGATGGGGCATTCTCCCGGCCCTTGGAGGTGGATAGGGCTCACAGAGCACTCGTGAGGAAGCCGCGAATGGGAGACCCCTGAGGGCGATGGTGGTGAGATTCCACAGGTTCTTGGATAAGGAGCGCATTCTACAGTGGGCCAAGCAGACACGGAGCTGTAAGTGGAACAATAGCATCCTGTGGGTTTACCAGGACCTGAGTGTGGAGGTGGCCAGGAGGAGAGCAGGCTTCAACCAGATCAGGACGATCCTTTTTTAGAAAAAGGTGAAGTTTGGACTGTTATACCCAGCCCGTCTCTGGGTCAGGCATGAGTTTCAGCACTCTGGCTTCGAGTCGCCTGAGGACGCGTTGGACTTTGCAAAAAAGAAAGGGCTGGTGATGGATTGAGAACTTTTGAACTTGGCTGCAACGTTCATGCTTTTGTTTTTTCTTTTTGTTTCTCTGTTTTTTGAAAAAGTTTCCCATTTTGCATTTCATGGAAGATATTTGTGATGCCGTCTACATTGATTTGGAACCAGTGGTAGAGTTGAGTGAGTTAAGGTTTTCATTTGCACTGCTGGGGGATGGAGGTGTGTTTGTTTTGATCTTGGTGTTTTTCTGTTGGGCAATTGTGTCAGGATTGTTTGATGTTGGAGTTGGTGTGCATGAGCGGGGGGGGGGGGGGGGGGGGGGGGGTGGGGGGGGGGGGGACAATAGGTGGGAGACTATCTGGCGCTTGGATGGGGGCCACCAAGCTAGCTGGGCGAGATAGCTCTCGGAAGCGCAGTGGGGGGGGGGGGGTGTATATGTTTGGTTTAGTAAAGGGGTTGATTTACAGAGTGTTGGTACTATGAGAGAATGGGGGGGGTGAATGTTCTGCTGACAGGGGAGGGACTTGGGTTGAGGGACAGAGAGGAGGTTGGGGGCGGGGCTGCCTGGGGATGGACCTGTGGAGGTGCGGAGCATGGGCTGGAGGCGGGCCTGAAAAAGGGAATGGCTGATCGGCGGAGGTGGGGGGGGGCAATGAGCCCCCCAACTAGGCTGATCATCTGGAATGTTCAAGGGTTAAATGGGCCAATCAAAAGGGCACGTGTGTTTGCGCACCTTAGGGGACTGAAGGCGGACATGCTAATGTTGCAGGAGACGAACCTTAGAGTAACGGACCAGGTTAGACTGAGGAAAGGCTGGGTCAGTCAGGTCTTTCACTAGGGACTAGATTCAAAGACTAGAGGGGTTGCGATCCTGATCAGTAAGCGGGTGGTGTTTGAGGCAGGTAGAATAGTCTCGGACGTGGGAGGTCGGTACATTATGGTCAGTGGGAAGCTAGAGGGGGTGCAGATGGTATTAATAAATGTGTATGCGCCAAATTGGGATGATGTGGAGTTTATAAAGAGGATGCTGGAGAAGATACTGGACCTGGACTCCCACAGGTTAGTCATGGGAGGGGACTTCAACACAGTTATGAACCCTGGCTTGGACCAATCAAGCTCGAAAACGGGCAGGGTGCCAGCAATGGCAAAAAGCTAAGAGGGTTCATGGAGCTGATGGGGTTGGGGGTGGGGGGGGGGGGGGGGGGGGGGGGGTGGGGGGGTGGGGGGGGGGGGTGTGTGTGTGTGTGTGTGGGGTGGGGGGGATGGATCCATGGAGATTTGGACAGCCGAGGGTGAAGGAGTTCTCCTTCTACTCACACGTGCATAAAGTGTATTCCCGGATTGATTTTTTTATTTTGAGCAGGGCCTTGTTGGCTGGGGTGGTGGACACGGAGTACTCGGCGATTACAATCTCAGACCATGCTCCGCACTGGGTTGACCTGCAGGATAGTAAAGACAGTAACCAGCACCCGCACTGGAGGTTGGATGTGTGACTTCTGGCGGATGAAGGGGTGTGCGAGCGGCTGCGGAAATGTATTCAGAGCTACCTGCAGGTCAATGACCCAGGGGAAGTTTCAGCAGCGGTGGTTTGGGAAGTACTGAAGGCGGTGGTCAGGGGGGAGCTGATCTCGGTCCGGGCCCATAGGGAGAAGGTGGACAGGGCAGAGACGGACCGACTGGTAAAGGAGATACTACAGATCAATAGGTATGCGGAGACCCCAGAGGCAGGGCTTTTAAGGGAATGGCAGAGGTTACAGGCGGAGTTTAGCTTGCTGACCACAGGGAGGGCGGTGGAGCAACTGAGAAAGGTGAGGGGGGCGATCTATGAACATGGGGAAAAGGCCAGCAGAACGTTTGCACAGCAACATTGGAAGAGGGAGGCAGCCAGTGAGATAGAGAAAGTAAAGGACGGAGATGGGAACCTGGTTGGTGATTATGTAGGGGTGAATAAGCATTTTGGGATTTCTACAGCAGGCTGTACAGGTCGGAACACCCCAATGGGGTCGGAACCCCGTTACAGGGCTGGAGGAGATGAGGCACTTCGTGGAGGGGCTGAATTTCCCAAAGGTGGACGGGGAGCGGGTAGAAGGGCTGGGGGCCCCAATCAGGTTGGAAGAGATAGTGGAGGGTCTGAAGGCCATGCAGGCGGGCAATGCCCTGGGTCCGGACGGGTACCCAGTGCAGTTTTATAAAACGTTCTCGGGGATATTGGGGCCGGTGTTGTTGACGATGTTCAATGAGGCAAGGGAAAGAGGGGTGTTGCCCCCGACGATGTCACAGGCAACGATTTCGCTGATTCTTAAGCGGGACAAGAACACGGAGCTGTGTGGGTCCTACAGGTCAATCTCCCTGTTGAATGTAGATGACAAGTTGCTGGCCAAAATCTTGTTCTCCATGATTGAAGATTGTGTTCCGGACGTTATTGGGGAGGACCAGATGGGGTTTGTTAAGGGTAGGCAGTTGGTGGCCAATGTAAGAAGGCTGTTAAATGTGATCATGATGTCCTCAGAAGGTAGGGAGGTGGAGGTAGTGGTCGCAATGGATGCAGAAAAGGCTTTTGATCGGGTAGAATGGTGCTATCTGTGGGAGATACTGGGACGGTTCGGATTCGGGCAGGGCTTTATTGACTGGGTTAGGTTCTTGTGGCAAGTGTGATAGAATAGAGGTGATAGAAGAAATCATGAGGACTGTAGGGGAATTTGGCCGGTTTCCGGGGTATAAGCTTAATATGGGAAAGAGTGAGATGTTTGTGGTCCAGGCAAGGGGACAGGAGAGGCGATTGGGGAGCTGCCGTTTAGGTTAGTAAAGGGAAGCTTTAGATACCTAGGCATCCAAGTGGCGCAGGAATGCAGGAATCTGACCCAACGGTGGACCAAATGAAGGACGATTTCTTGAGATGGGACGCGCTTCCGTTGTCTCTGGCTGGAAGGGTGCAGATGGTGAAGATGATGGTCTTCCCAAGATTCCTATTTGTATTTCAGTGTCCCCCCATCTTTATTCCACGGTCCTTTTATAAGCGGGTCAACAGAGTGATCACGGGCTTCATTGGGCGGGCAAGACCCTGCGGGTAAGGAAGGTAATGTTTGAGCGGAGTCGGGGAGAGGGTGGGCTGGCGCTGCCAAATTTTAGCAACTGTTACTGGGCAGCAAATATAGCCATGATCAGGAAGTGGGTGGTGGGGGAGGGGTCGGCATAGGTGCGTATGGAGGCAGCTTCATGTAAGGGCAGCAGTTTGGGGGCTTGGTAACTGTGCCTCTGCTGTTCCCGCCGGCACAGTACTCCACCAGTCCAGTGGTGGTGGCGGCCCTGGGAGTTTGGGGCCAGTGGAGGCAGCACGTGCGAGCAGTGGGAGCATCGATCTGGGCCCAATCTGTGATAATCACCCGTTTGCCCCGGGGAGTATGGACGGGGGTTTCCGGTTATGGCAGAGAGCGGGGATTAAGAGGATGGGGGATACGTTCATAGAATGGAGCTTTCCGAGTATGGGGGCGTTGGAGGAAAAGTTTGGGTAGGCGATGGAAAATAAATTCAGGTATCTGCAGGTGCGGGACTTCCTTCGTAAACAGATTTTCTTTTTAGAATTAGAACAGTACAGCACAGAACAGGCCTTCAGCCCTCAATGTTGTGCCGAGCAATGATCACCCTACTCAAGCCCATGTATCCACCCTATACCAGTAACCCAACAACCCCCATTAACATTATTTTTTAGGACACTAAGGGCAATTTAGCCTGGCCAATCCACCTAACCCGCACATCTTTGGACTGTGGGAGGAAACCGGAGCACCCGGAGGAAACCCACGCACACACGGGGAGGACGTGCAGACTCCGCACAGACAGTGACCCAGCCGGGAATCGAACCTGGGACCCTGGAGCTGTGAAGCATTGATGCTAACCACCATGCTACCGTGCTGCCCCAGATCCCTGGATATCACACACATTGGTTTTGATCAGGGCACGTGGTATTATTGTACATGTTGGGCGTGTGGTCTTCTCTCTGCCTCCAACTCTGACGGAAAGACTCGATTGTTCATATTTAAAGGCCGGTCGCAGCCAGCATTCTTTTTATTACATTGAAATTTAATTTTCAAAAGCTGATTTTTCCAAGTTTATGACTTTTTACTCCTGAAAATTAAATTTCAGTTGAACATGCGCGGCCTTACATTTACACACAAACTTTAAATACATTCCTATTTCTTTCCAAATTTAAACAAGCATAGAAAAAAGTACAATCTTGTTTTTACTTTACAAACTATGACTTTAGAGGAGATGAAGTAACTTGTCAAACATACAGAATGTCACAATATTCCTTACTGCTTCCACTGCATTGCACTACCCGGACTTCCTGGTTTCCAGAGAGTGGTGACACAAAGTGATGATTGTGTCGGCTCCTTCCAGTGTTGACATGTGTCAGTCATATTGACTGGCCTCATTTGATCAGTATTCCTGGTTGATAAACCTGGCCTGACTTCCCTCTCACTGTCCAATAGCTGCACCCACTCTAGCCACAGACTTCTGACAACTTCCGCCCAGTACTTCACATTGTGGGAGTGCAAGAGGACGTTGTGCCAGCTTGACCACGGAGCTGCAGGTCGCATACCGCCGATCGGTGGCGGGGGACGAGACGAGCAGCGTGCAGAGGATGAGCACCAGAGCGGGGCTCCAAGCTGGGGCACCATCGTTAGTAATGCGTGCCCACGTGGATGCCCGTCCAGCACACAGCCCAGTCTCGTGCCCCCCCATCCCCGCCCCCTCAAATGCCACAATCAATCAAGAACTGCCCACAGCCGGACAACCAGTCGCGGCCGTTGGGGACTTCTTCCTGCGATTGGGAACGTCATAGCCGAGCGCTCCACGACCCTCCCATGGGTCGCGAACCTGACTTTGAAATAACCTGTTCTATTGTGTCCCTTTCTCCAGTTATTGTGCTATGGATATATTATTCTTTCCCTTTGATGTTACCCACCCTGTGAACCCGGTCTTTAGCTTGTAAGTGTCAATTCCCTTATCTTTCCACTTCGAAGTCACCTCATCTGCACCCCATTGATCTCTCTAGTCATATAGGTAAACACTTGCTTTTCTCACTGGTAAGTTAACTCACAATTCAAAACACCCCTTCAGAAAGCTGCCCTTATCAATTTCCCTTCTTTTAATTTATCCCAATTCCATTTTTTAATCTTAATTTTCCCCAATTCTTAACACCAAGCAAGAGTTCAATTCATTTGCAGCTGTACTTATCAACCCCCTTTTTCCCGCTTTCTTTATTTTATCCCAATTTAATTTTCTAATTCTAATTTTCCACAATTCTTAATTATTAGCTTTTACTTTCATAATTTTATTATTCCGGGTAATGATGCAGACATGGGGCGTTCTCTGATTTGGAATTTAGTGGACTTGTTTACGATTATACTGAACAAGTATTCTAATTCATTGCCTTCAATACAGGTGCCATCTGCAATGCTGCCTTATGAACTAAATAACGTGCAACATGCACAACTTAACCTTATTCGGTTTTGATCCATTGACATTTTTGGCACCAAATTAAAGAGAAAGAGCTGCAACAAAAACATGTACAAACATTTTTCAACATGGCTTCTCCTGCATATGACAAAGGAAATGCATGAGGACCAACCTTTTGAAAACAGCAAAAAATAAGCAATGTATTAAGTACACAAAACAGTTTCTGTGCAGTCAGCAAGGACTGGAATAACTGCAATTTTACAGAATATTGTTGACGGATTGAAACCACTAGATGGCAGAATTTGATTTAAAAACTTGTCAATTTCCTTTGAAAACCGGGAACTGAAATTCTGGCGAATGTAGAGGTGAGTTATCAGCTGAGATTGACTGTAACAAAGTTCAGTGTGCCAAATTTTGCATTCCTAACTGTAGAATCTGACAGGCGATAAACACTCACAGGGCACATGGTAGGATACAAAGGAAGAGATTTATTAAGATACACTACAGTACTAAGCTCCCACGCCCCAAAGGGTCAGCCTCCCCGACCTGCACCCAAGCCAGGTTTTTATACTATGGAGCCTCCCCGTTAAGGGGGAAGTCCTGCCCCCAATTACCAGGGGAGTTCATAATCATTAGGAGTTAATGGGAACCGGATGGTGCACACTCCCTTCGTTCCAAGGGGGTCATAACACTAACTTTTAAAAATGATTATGATTGGAAATCAAGAGCAGTGCAAATAAGTTGCCCTGATTTTAGTATCTAATTCTCCATTTCACAATGCCATCCAGTGAGATTCTGTCTTGTAAGTGAAGACTCGCAACATTTATTGCGTAAAGTGCCCTGCAATACAAAAGTATCCTGCTAACATTTTTGATAAGTTTAGGCTGATATAAACCTACAACTACTGGCCTTGGGCAGCAGCGTGAATATCACAGACTACATTTATGGTCCTGACGCATTGCTCCGGTTGAACAGAAGCAACTAACCGGAGGAGTAGGCTCTACAAGGATCCCCATCCTCAATGATGACAAGGCTGAAGCACTAACAACAATTTTCAGTCAGAAATGCTGAGTGGATGATCCATCTCAGCTTCCTGCAGAGGTACCCAACATCACAGATCTTTATTTCAATTCAATTCATTCCACATGGTATCAAGAAAATGAAAAATGAAAATCGCTTTATTGTCACGAGTAGGCTTCAATGAAGTTACTGTGAAAAGCCCCTAGTCGCCACATTCCGGCGCCTGTCCGGGGAGGCTGGTACGGGAATCGAACCGTGCTGCTGGCCTGCTTGGTTTGCTTTAAAAGCCAGCGATTTAGCTGAGTGAGCTAAACCAGCCCCTGAAGCATTGGATACTAGAGAGGCTGCGGGCTCTGACAAACGTTCCAGCAATAGTACTGGAGACTTGTGCTGCAGAACTAGCTGCCAATCTGTTCCAGTAGAACAATCTGCCAACCTAGCCAATCTGTTCCAGTAGAGTTACAACACTGGCATCCACTCGGCAATGTGGAAAATTGTCCAGGTTTGACCTGTTCACAAAAAACAGAACAAATCCAACCCGATCATTTACCATCCCATTAGTTTAATCTCAATTATCAGTGAAGTGATGGAAGGTGTCATTGACAGTGTTATCAGGCGGCACTCAGACAATAACCTTTTCACCGATGCTCAGTTTAGCTTCTGCCAAGATCACATATCTCCTGGCCTTATTACAACCTTGGGATGAGGTTAGAGTGACTACCAGCACACTGGGCTAAATCGCTGGATTTGAAAGCAGACCAAGGCAGGCCAGCAGCACGGTTCAATTCCCGTACCAGTCTCCCCGAACAGGTGCTGGAATGTGGTGACTAGGGGCTTTTCACAGTAACTTCATTTGAAGCCTACTTGTGACAATAAGCGATTTTCATTTTCATTTCATTGACATTGTGGCAGCATTTGACCAAGGGTGGCAACAAGGAACACTCGTAAAATTGAAGCCAATGGAAATCGTTGCGGGGATTTGGGGTGTCGGGGGTGTGAGGGGGAAATTTGCACTGCCTGCAGTCACACCTAGCACAACAAAAGATGTGGTTCTGGTTATTGAGGCAGCGACATCTCTCCAGGAGCTCCTGAGGGCAATGTACTAGACTCAAACATCTCCAGCAGTTTCATCAATGAACTTCACTCTAACATAATGTCATAAGTGAGAATGATCGTGAATGATTGCAGTGTTTAGTACTGTTGTCAACTTAGATACCAGAGCATCCGAGCCCCAATGCAGCAAGACCTGGACAAAATTCAATTAACCATAACATCATAAGGGGATCAGGGGTTATGGGGAGAAGGCAGGAGAATGGGGATGAGAAAATATCAGCCATGATTGAATGGCGGAGCAGACTCGATGGGCCAAGTGGCTTAATTATGCTCCTATGTCTTATGGTCGTATAATAAATAGGAGTAGGCCATTTGACCCATTGTGGCTGTTCTACCATTCAGTCAGGCAATGGCTGATCTGACTGTGGCCTTAACTGTTCTTTCTTAACCAACCACGCAGAACTCTTGACTCCTTTGTAGATCAAAAATAAGTCTAGCTCAGTCTTGAATATATTCAATGATCTGGACTTCACTTTGGAAGAGTTGAGGCAAAACCTTTGTGTCATTTCAAGAAGGAATTAGATATAGCTCTTGGGGCTAAAGGGATCAAGGGATATGGAAGGAATTCGGGATCAGGGTATTGAATTTGGTGATTAGCCATGATTATACTGAATGGCAGATCAGGCTCAAAGGGCTGAATGGCCACCTCCTGCTTCTAGTTTCTATGTATGTCTAAGAGAATTCCAAATGCTAACAATAGTCTGACAGATGAAATTCCTACTCACCGCTGTCTTAAATGGGCGATCCCTTAATATTAAACTGTGCCCCTTATTGTTAGATTCCTCCATAAGGGAAAACACCCTCTAAGCATCTTCCCTGCCAAGCCCCCTCAGAGTCTTATGTGTTTCAATAAGATCATCTTCTCATTCTTCTAAATGCCAATGAGCATAGGCTCAACCTTCTGAACCTTAACTCATAAGACAGCTCCTTCATCTTAGGAATCAGTCTCGTGAACTGCTTCCAATGTAAATATATCCCTCCTCAAGTAAAGAGATCAAAACTGCCTGCAGTACTTTAGGTACAGTCTTACTAATGCCCAGGGCTAGGGAGATAATCAAGGCCTTTGGTGCTTCTTGTCTTTCCGTGCCCCCCCCCCCCTCCCTCCTGGCCACACTTAACCTTCCTTCTCAATCACGCATTTTACTTTTTCCCTTTAAGTGGTAGACGTGTAATTGGATTCTATTTTGTCAGTAATCTCACAGCGTCAAAAGATCAAATGACTCCTGAGCAACAAAGTGGAATGATTGAACAACATTGGTCTTCACTGTCAGTAAGAAGCGGTGGTGCCCTCAGTATCTCTGTGCGACACAACTTTTAAGAGGCCAGAGAACAAAGACTGAATGGTTCATAATTGTATCTGTGTTTTCTTGATCAGCATGTCTGAAGACTCTGCTGATTGTTGCTGCTCACCACAATATATTTTCCATATCTGCTGTGCAACACAACTTAATCACAATATTTCATTTCTCAAAAAACTCACGAAAACACCCAGATAGAGTGAGATAAGTAGACAGAGGGACAAAGTTAAAGTCAATGGAAAAGATTCTCGAGAATCATGCGCAGAGTAAAACGGGTTATTAATTAACGATGCGCCCATTACCCACTGCTGTACTGGTAATTTCACCACACAAAACCTGCTCACAGCAAAGTAAACAGAAGTCCAACTGTGATTCTACTCTCTGTTCACAAGGTAATTATGAATGACAAAAGCCATCTATCCCAGTTCATCTCACCCATCCAGAAAAACTAATATATTAGGAGAAAGGGTAAGCCATGCAACCCCTTGAAGCTGCACAGACACTTGATAACATTCCTACATTTGACAGGTGACCACAACTAAAAAGTATTCAATTGGCTGTAATGAATTTTGGGACATTGTGAAAGGTGTTTTTCTTTTTTTATACCTGCATGCAGCAGGCAGAGTAATTGTAACAATAGTAGATGTCAGTCGGACATCTACTAGCAGCTCAGGAAAAATGTGTATTGCATTATTGATCTGAATTTTTCAGAGACGGTTGCTGCGTGGTGCAAAAATTCTGTGCTGTCAAAAACTGGATGGTTTCCCCTTCTCCCAGAAGCTTTCATACAAATTGTGTTGAACGCTGCAAATTTACAACCTAAAATGGGAAAAAAACTGTTTAATAAACCCCAACAGCAAAAACAAGCCAGACAGCAATATCTTTAGAGAAATCGTGTCGAGAAGCTCTTAAGTCAAAGGATTGGGTTTCTTTAAAAGCCTTTAATGGTAAAAGCCCTTTCTGCTATTTCTCTGGGATGTCAATCGATTTTTTTCTGCCAAAGCTACAACAAATGATCGGGAATCCTCCTTCAGGAGAAATTTTAGTCCTACACTACGGCCACATTCTGCTACATTTTAAACAGAATAGTTCAGTGCGGGGTGAACTGACGATGGAGCAGAGATTGTAAAACCTTTCTTTAAGTAATCTCTTAGTGACAAATGGGGATTCCATGACCAGCCTTTTTGCAAGAGCAACAAACCGGGTGATAGTGAGTCAATTCCACAATTTGCATCGCTCCCAGGTTTTAGTTTCTTCCATTTATTTTGGTATGGTCCAAGATTCTCAAGCCTCTTGTACATCAACACAGCGTGTCATTAGGACTGTATCTACTTTATGGTATAATGAAAATTTAGACTGCTATTTGTGGATTCATAGATGTTTCCGACACAGAAGGAGGCCATTCAGTCCATTGTGTCAGTGCTGGTCAACAAAGATTTGACTACATTAATCCCATTTTATAGCGCTGGAGGTTATGGCAGCGCAAGTGAATATCTCAATACTTCTTCAATGTTACAAGAGTTTCTGACTCAACCACCCTTTCAGACAGTGAGTTCCAGACTCCAACCACCCTCTGGGTGCAAAGGTTTTGCCTCAACTCCCCTCTTAGCCTTTTACCTCTTATCTTTAATCTATGCCCCCTGGTTATTGACCTCTTTGATAATGAATGGAAAAAATGTCTTCCCATATGCTCCTCACAATTTTATACAGCTCTATCAGGCCCTCTCTCAACCTTTGCAGCTGTAAGGGTAACAGATCCAGCCTATTCAATCTTTCCTGATAGTTCAGACCATCCAGCCCAAGCAGCAACCTGGTAAATGTCCTCTGCACTCTCCCCAGGACAATCACATCCTTCCTATAATATGGTGACTAGAACGGCACACAATGCTCCAGCTGCGGCCAGTGTTTTATACAGTTCCAGCATGACTTCCCTGCTAGTGTATTCTATGACTCGGTTAATAAAGGCAAGTATCCCATATGCCTTCTTAACTGGCTTATTTACCTGCACTGAAACTTCAGAGATCTGCGGATATGAACTCCAAGGTTACTATGATCTTCAGTACTGTCCAGGGTCCTACCATTCATAGTATAATCCTTTGCTGTTTTAGACTTTCCCAAGAACATCACCTCACACTTTTGCGGGTTAAATTCCATTTAGCACTGCACTGCCCACCTGGCTAGTCCATTGATATCTTCCTGCGGTCTACTGTTTACCTACCTACCAATTTCCGTCTCATCCACAAACTTCTTGATCGTACCCCCTATATTAGCTGGTTTAAATTCAAAAGGGAATTTTGAGAAGTGCACAATATTTAATTTTGTGATACTAAACCTTAAAAGTAGCACCCCCACCCTGCCTCAAATCCCCAACCTCCCTGCCACCCGTCAGACACCCCGAGCCGCACCAACCTTCTTCCCACCCCTCCAACACCCACCCCATCCCCCACACCTCCATTACCTTAACACCCACCACAACCTCCCTCCCACAACTCCAACACCCACTCCATCCCCCACACCTCCATTACCTTAACACCCACCACAACCTCCCTCCCACCCCTCCAACACCCACCCCATCCCCCCCACACCTCCATTACCTTAACACCCACCACAACCTCCCTCCCACCCCTCCAACACCCACCCCATCCCCCACACCTCCATTACCTTAACACCCACCACAACCTCCCTCCCACAACTCCAACACCCACTCCATCCCCCACACCTCCATTACCTTAACACCCACCACAACCTCCCTCCCACCCCTCCAACCCCCACTCAACCCCCCACACCTCCATTACCTTAACACCCACCACAACCTCCCTCCCACCCCTCCAACACCCACCCCATCCCCCACACCTCCATTACCTTAACACCCACCACAACCTCCCTCCCACCCCTCCAACACCCACCCCATCCCCCACACCTCCATTACCTTAACACCCACCACAACCTCCCTCCCACCCCTCCAACACCCACCCCATCCCCCATACCTCCATTACCTTAACACCCACCACAACCTCTCTCCCACCCCTCCAACACCCACCCCATCCCCCACACCTCCATTACCTTAACACCCACCACAACCTCCCTCCCACCCCTCCAACACCCACCCCATCCCCCACACCTCCATTACCTTAACACCCACCACAACCTCCCTCCCATCCCTCCAACCCCCACTCAACCCCCATCCTCCAAAAGCCACCACCCTCCCCCTAGCCCCCCAACCTCCCCAACACCCACAGTGTCCCCCAACCCCCCAACCTCTCTCTACGTCTTTTTTTTAATGAATGTTTTTTATTGGGTTTTTGAACAAAGTATATTTACCGTTATGTACACAGGATAAGAAACATATATATATATATACACATATATAGAAGAGAAGGGCACACCCAAACATACCAAAGAAAAGAAAATAGTAAATAGTGAAAAAAAATACAATTAAAAAAAATCGAATAACTGGTAGGGTATTGTGCACCAGCTCAACAGCAGCAACTCTGTACACCTGGCAAAATTATTTACAGCACATAAGTAGGCAACTGTTTGCTGGGGGAGAAGGGGGTGGTGGAGACTGGGGAGGTAAATATACATTCGGGTGCCGGAGAAACAATTACAGTGGGCAATACTCGAATGGGTTTGGTGTTGTTGTCACTTGCTTCTCCCGGACGGATCTTGCTGCCATCTCGCACTCACCTCCGCTTCTGCCGTTCCTCCCGTCTTTCGTCTTCATTCTCCTCGTTCCCTACTCCTGTAGATGCCATGTTCGTTATTGTATCCCGTGTCTTCCCTCCGGCTCTCATTTCCCTGCCTCCCGCCACCTCCCTGGTTCTCCTCTCTTGTTCCCTATCTCTTCCCTCTCCTCCCCCTCTCCCCCCCCCCCCCCTCTCCCCCCGCCTCCCGTGGTTCGCCTTTCTTTCCTCTTAGGTTTAGCTGTTCCCCCCGCCCCCTCTCCTCCCTCCCGGTCTATCTCTCCCTTTCATGCTTTGGCTACTTTCCCCTGATTCTTGGCTACCTGGCTATTCTTCCTCTTGTTCGTTGGCCACAAACAGGTCCCGGAACAATTGCATGAATGGCTCCCACGTTCTGTGGAAGCCGTCATCTGACCTCGGATGGTGAATTTGATTTTCTCCATTTGGAGAGATTCCGAGAGGTCCGACAGCCAGACTGCAGCTTTGGGTGGTGCTGCTGACCGCCAGCCAAACAGGATTCCACGGCGGGCGATCAGGGAGGCAAAGACACCTCCAATCCTGGAACCAACTACAGCAGCAATTTGGCCTGACCAAAATGTCAGACAAAGCTCCCATCTGCAACAACCATAGGTTCACACCAGCACTGACTGACGCCACCTTCAAAAGGTGGAGGCAGGACGGGGGGACACTGACAGTCAGGGACCTATACACAGACGGCAGGATCGCAACAATGGACGAACTGACAGAGAAATTCCAGCTAGCCAGGGGGCACGAGCTAAGGTATCTACAGCTCAAAAACTTCCTACGAAAGGAGACAAGGACGTACCCACAACTGCCACGACAGACACTACAGGAAGAACTACTGGACGCAAGCATACTAGACAAAGGAAACTGTAGCGACATGTATGACCGACTGATAGAAAGGGCCGACACCGCACTGGACGCAAAAAGAAAGAAATGGGAGGAAGACCTGGGGTTTGAGATAGGGTGGGGACTCTGGAGCAAAGCACTGCATAGGGTCAACACCACCGCCACGTGCGCAAGGCTCAGCCTGACTTAACAAGAACCCGGAGGTGGAGGATAGATGTGAACGGTGCCAAGGAGTCCCGGCCAACCACGCCCACATGTTCTGGTCTTGCCCCAGACTTGCAGGGTACTGGACAGCCTTCTTCGAGGCAATGTCCAAGGTGCTGGGGATGAAGGTGGAGCCATGCCCGAAAATGGCGGTCTTCAGGGTTTCAGACCAGCCAGATCTATTCCTGGGGAGGAGGGTAGACGTCCTTGCCTTTGCCTCTCTGTACCTCAAACTCTCTTCCCCACCCCCAAAAAGAAATTGGAAGCACAAAGCTGTCCAAAGGTTGGAAGCAGCAGCACAGCAACTCAGTGAAGCCAACCTGGAAGGCCGGCTTTTACAAAATTGGAACTGTCAGGTTGATATTTCCGCTTTTATTTTTAAAGCCAGTTTTTCAGGTCTGAAGCTTGCCTGAAGGGCAACGAGAACTGCATTCAAAACACCAAGCCTGGTCTGCCCCTCCCACCCCAGACCCTGGCCTCTGGTGTTTGGCACTGAATGCCCATCCCCCCCCCCCCCCCCCCCCCCCCCCCCCCCCCCCCCCCCGCCCCGTGCTTGCTAATGCCCTGTACAGTTGTAGCAAATATTCCCTGTTTTACACTCCATCACCCTTACAGTAAATGCCTGCGTTTGCCTTCCTAATTACCTGCTGTGCCTGCATACTAACATTTTGTGTTTCATGTATAAGGACACCCAAATCCCTCTAGACTAAGATATTCTGCTGTCTCTTCCTCCTTCAATAATATTCTGCGCTTCTATTCTTTCCACCACAGTGGACAACCTCACATTTCTTTCCACATTCTACTCTATCTGTCAAATATTTGCTCATGCACTTAACCTATCTCTAGCCCTTCTCAGACTCTTTATATCCTCCTTACTGCTGGTGTTCCCATTTATCTTTGTATCATCTTTATCCACCCTGCTTGTTATATCATCAAAGAACTCTAATACATTTGTCAAATCTGATTTCCTTTTCACAAAATCATGTTGAAATCTGCCAGATGGTATGATTTTCTAAATGTCCTGCCGCACTCCATTACTAAGGGATTGTTGCATTTTCTCATTGACAGATTAGCACGGTAGCATGGTGGTTAGCATAAATGCTTCACAGCTCCAGGGTCCCAGGTTTGATTCCCGGCTGGGTCACTGTCTGTGCGGAGTCTGCACATCCTCCCCGTGTGTGCGTGGGTTTCCTCCGGGTGCTCTGGTTTCCTCCCACAGTCCAAAGATGTGCGGGTTAGGTGGATTGGCCATGCTAAATTGCCTGTAGTGTCCTAAAAAGTAAGGTTAAGGGGGGTTTGTTGGGTTATGGGTATAGGGTGGATATGTGGGTTTGAGTAGGGTGATCATGGCTCGGCACAACATCGAGGACCGAAGGGCCTGTTCTTTGCTGTACTGTTCTATGTTCTATATTGTTACATTTGCAGATTTCCAATCTGCTGGATCTTTTCCAAAATCGAGGGAATTTTGGAAGATTGCAGCCGATGCATTCACTGTCTCTGCACCCACTTCTTTTCAGACCTGAGGATGCAGTACATCAGGTCCAGGAGACTTGCCAACCTTTAGTCCCATTAGTGTTCCTAATACTTTTTCTCTTGTGATCATGATTGTTTTAAGTTCCTCCCTTCCTTTTGCCCCACTATTCTTGGGATGGTTTTCTATTGTGTCTTCTACTGTGAAGACAGATACAAAATTCTTGTTCAAAGTCTCTGCCATTTCCTTGTTTCTCATTATTAATTCCGCAGTTTCACCCTCTAAGAGAACAATGCTCACTAGGTACAGAAGTGCCAGGCAACGGCCTTCTCCAATCTATCCGTTTCCCCTTCATGCCCAATGTCATTAACCATCAACATCTTGGGGTCACCATTGACCAGAAACTTAACTGGACCAGCCACATCAATGCTGTGGCTTCAGGAGCAGGAGATGTTTAGAATCTACAGTGAGTTATTCACCTTCTGACTTCCCTAAGCCTGTCCACCATCAAACAGGCACAAGTCAAGATGCCAGGGTGAGTGTGGCTTCAACAACATCCAAGAGGTTTGGCCCCATCCAGGACAAAGTAGCCCATTTGATCAACACCCAATCTACTACCTTAAACATTCACTCTCTGCACCACTGGCACAGTATCGTGCATCATCTACAAGAGGAACTGCAGCAATTTGCCAAAGGTCCTTAATTCAGCACCTTCCACCAGGTGATCTCTATGACCATGACCTTGCAACTTCTCTCCAAGTTACACATCATCCTGACTTGGACGTATCTCTCAGCTTCTTCATTATCGGCAAGTCAAAATCCTGGAACTCCCTCCCTAACAGCATTATGCATGTACCTACAGCAGATATATGGCAGTTCATCACCACCTTTTCGAGGGCAATCAGCAGCTAGCAACAAATGTTGGTCTTGCCAGCAATACCCAGGCCTTTGCAGATGATCATACACATCGGGGTTTAGGGCACTTAGGAGTTAGATTATCACCTGACTCCCATATTATAGTGTCACTTTAATAACAATACACACATAAAACTGTACGCTATCAATTTAAGTGTGGAGATATAGGGTGCGAGTCTCTGGCCCTGTTACGCTCTTGCTCGAGCGAAACGAGGCCGGTGAATAGCGGGAGAAGCTGAAAATGAGAACCACGCCAGGCACCAAACAGTTTGCGATGACCGTTCGATAGGCAAAATCAGGATCTCGCGTAGTGTGGCGAGAAACCAATTGTCACCACTTAAGCCTTATTTCCATTCAATTAACGGGAGCCACCCCTTATCCAATGGCCTCCCATCATTCATTGGCCACCCCAGCAAGTGGTCACACTGGTGCGATTAGTACTCCTTTTGAAAAACGTGAACCTGGTGGAAGGGCTTCTGCGGGGAGCCAAGGAGGTGAGTAGCCATCTTTGCTCACAGGCAAAGAGACCGGGAGTGCTGGGCTTGCCATCCCAGTGCTCGGCAGGGGGTGAGGGACCCTCAGCTAGGGTTGGAGGACCCACCACAGGGGTGGGGTGCCATGGGCATATGGGGCAGGAGGCATTGGGGAACAACCGCCCGTGGCACCAACATACAAACCCCTGGATGATGTGTACCCATTCCAGGGATATCCCTTGTTCCTGCCCATCTGCATGGGTTTGGAGGATGACCCACATTGCGAAGAAAGTGACAGAGGTATCATACTAGTTGTGCACAAAGGTGTTTATTGTGTGTAACAGTTGCCCACTCTCTAGTGCCAGCCCCTTCACCCCCCACTGCCCCCTCACCACCTACCTACCTTCCCATCTCCTCCCCCCTTCCCCGGTGCCCTCAGTGATCCTCGATGTGCTTGGCTCTCCTAGCTCTACCGCGACGTGTAAGTGTGCCTCAGGATGCACATCAGAGGTGGAGGCAGTCAGCTGCTTACCTCATCCTATGGCCTTTGATGCCCTTGGTGGCTGTCCTCTAGGGGCTCAGGGGCCGGAGGCCCCAGGCTCACTTGTCGGAGGCACATGCACAGCCGGGCCATCCTGTTCCGTGTGCTGACTTCGAGACATGGCCTCATCAGAGGGGTGGAGCTCAGGGGAGTTGGTGGCCACCATCCCCACTCCATGGGATGGGTCCGGGTTGGCACCCAGCACCCCCTCCTGCTGCTTGGTGCCCAATGGGCCCTGGGGTTCACCACGGGTTTCCCATCAAGTCCTATGGACCATGGATTTGATATGTGGAGATATAGAGGCATTTGTTGGCTGGGAGACATCTCCAGTGGTGCTTCCTTGTCATCGTTTGAGCAGCTATGCCAACAGGTTGATATCCCAAGACACTCCTTTTTAAAATATCTGAAACTTAGAGACTTTATCCTTATTAAAACAACAACACTTCCGTCTCCCCAGTGGAAAAAAGTCCTGATTTTTGTGGAACCTAAGCAGTTAATTAACACTTTTTCTGACACTTTGTGTTCTAGATCCTGTGTGAGTATATAGGAACACTGTGGGGAAAAAGATCTTGCAGTCAATATTGATGAGGAAACTTGGGGTAATATATGGGAATATGCCGGGGCAACATGGTGGCGCAGTGGTTAGCACTGCTGTCTGACAGCGACGAGGTCCAGGTTCGATCCCAGCTCTGGGTCACTGTCAGTGTGGAGTTTGCACATTCTCCCTGTGTTTGTGTGGGTTTCACACCCAAAACTCAAAAATGTGCAGGGTAGGTGGATTGGCTATGCTAAATTGCCCCTTAATTGGAAAAATGAATTGGGTACTCTAAATTTAAAAAAATACATATGGGACTATGCCAATAAAAGTTTGGTCCGTAATAGAATGAAGGAGAAAATGTTCAAAATATTACATCATCTGCATATCACACCAAGCTTGAGACACAGGTTTGATACTGCAATATCCTCGATGTGCCTAAAGTGCCAGGTGGTCGAGGGTGACCACTTAAGCCGTGTGTGGTACTGCGTCAAAATTTAATCCCATTGGTCTGGTGTACTTAAACTGCTAGAAAGGATATTCGGCACAGTTTTAGAATTTGATCTTTTATTCTTAATCCTTGGGTCCCCCAGATTATCATAGAATTTACAGTGCAGAAGGAGGCCATTCGGCCCATCGAGTCTGCATCCAAAGATGTGCAGGTTAGGTGGATTGGCCATGATAAATTGCCCTTAGTGTCCAAAATTGCCCTTAGTGTTGGGTGGGGTTACTGGGTAATGGGGATAGGGCGGAGGTGTTGACCTTGGGTAGGGTGCTCTTTCCAGGAGCCGGTGCAGACTCAATGGGCTGAATGGCCTCCTTCTGCACTGTAAATTCTATGAATTCTTGCAAAGAGCACCCTACCCAAGGTCAACACCTCCACCCTATCCCCATAACCCAGTAACCCCACCCAACACTAAGGGCAATTTTGGACACTAAGGGCAATTTATCATGGCCAATCCACCTAACCCACACATCTTTAGACTGTGGGAGGAAACCGAAGCACCCGGAGGAAACCCACGCTTAAACGGGGAGGATGTGCAGACTCCACACAGTGACCCAAGCCGGAATCGAACCTGGGACCCTGGAGCTGTGAAGCAATTGTGCTATCCACAATGCTACCGTGCTGCCATTGGTATTACTGAAAAAAGGCAGTGTAATATCCTAATGCGTACGGCACAGAAGAATATCGTCTGCTCCTGGATTAGCAATAAGTATCCCTCCATTCAAAATAGGCATAACATTATCATGGAATGTATCGCAATGGAGTTCCCAACTTCCGTACTCCATTCTAAATCGGATGCATTCTGAAAAGTCTGCGAGCCCTACCTCAAATGCATAGGATTCGCTATGTCTGACTTGCTTCTGCAATGTTTTCCATAATTATGTAGCACCGTTTTGAATTCCGCTGTACATAAAGGTGTGCTTCATATTACCAGATTGAGAAATGCAGCACATGGGATCTTAGGCTTTCTAAACAGATGCACTAAAGAATGGTAGTTATGTTAAATCTGTATAAAACACTGGTTTAACCTCAGTGTTCAATTCTGCATATTGCGAATTGCGTTCAGTTCTGGGCACCGTTTGGGAACGATGTGAAGGTATTAGAGAAGGTATAGAAAAGATTCACAAGAATGGTTCCAGGGAGGAGGAACTTCAGTTACGTGGATGGATTGTAGAAGTTGGGACCGTTCTCCGTGGAGAAGAGAAGATTAAGAGGTGATTTGTTAGAGATATGCAAAATCATGAGGGCTGCAGATAAAGTAGATGGTAAAATCTGTTCCCATTGGTGGAAGGATTGAGAGCCAGAGAGCACTGATTTAAAATATTTGGCAAAAGAAGCAACTGCAATATAAGGAAAAACATTTTTACACCGTGAGTTATTAAGATCTGGAATGCTGTGCCTGAGGGAATATAGGCAGCACGGTAGCATTGTGGATAGCACAACTGCTTCACAGCTCCAGGGTCCCAGGTTCGATTCCGGCTTGGGTCACTATCTGTGTGGAGTCTGCACATCCTCCCCGTGTCTGTGTGGGTTTCCTCCGGGTGCTCCGGTTTCCTCCCACAGTCCAAAGATGTGCAGGTTAGGTGGATTGGCCATGATAAATTGCCCTTAGTGTCCAAAATTGCCCTTAGTGTTGGGTGGGGTTACTGGGTTATGGGGATAGGGTGGCGGTGTTGACCTTGGGTAGGGTGCTCTTTCCAAGAGCCGGTGCAGACTCGATGGGCCGAATGGCCTCCTTCTGCACTGTAAATTCTATGAAATTTCTATGAAATACAGCTGTGACTTGATCAAAAGAGAATGTGGAGAGGAAACATTTGCAGGGCTACTGGGAAAGGAAGGCCACGAGGAGGGCCAGGTTTAATCGGGTCAAGATTGCCCTCTTCAAAAAGAGGGTGAGGTTTGGAGTGCTGTACCCGCCCCGCCTCTGGGTGACTTTCCAGAACCCAGAATATTATTTTGGTATGCCAGAGGAGGCAAGAGGTTTTGAGCGACAATGGACTGGCAGGAGAAGGAGGACATTGAACTTTTGAGGAGGTGTTTTCTTATGGTTGTTTTTGGAAAACTCTTTCTCCTTTGAAATGTTTTGGAGGGTTTGGTGGTTGGGGTTTTTGGGGAGCATCAAGGGTTAGTGCACCTTTTTTCTGTTTCTTTATTTTTTGAGATGTGTGGACGGGGGGAGGGGAATCAGGGGGAGTAGGAGATTTGGAGGCCTTGGGTGGGGGGGCTGCCCTGCTAGCTGGGCGGGCTAGTTAACAGGAGCACAGTGGGGGGTGGTCAGGTGGTTGGTACAGGCGAGGGGGATGAGGTTGTTGTTTCGTCTGGGGGGAAAGGAGGAGGGGGTTGCTGATAAGGGTGGGGTTGTTGTGGCGCAGTTGGAAAGGGAGTGATAGTGATGACAGTGGCTATCCAAAGGTGGGCCTGGAGGGTCACGTGACACGGGCCCGTCCAGCTGGCCCGAAAAGGGATATGGTTAATCGTCAGCGGGGTTGCTGGGAGTTCCCCGACCAGGCTGGTCCCGTGGAACGCGAGGGGAATGAATGGGCCGGTCAAATGGTCACGTGTGTTCGCGCACCTGAGGAGTCTGAAGGAGTCTAATATCCTGGGGGGGAGGTTTGCTAATGCTCTTCGGGAGGGTTTAAACTAGTTCAGCAGGGGATTGGGAACCTGAATTGTAGCTCCAGTACACAAGAAGCTGAGAGTAGTGAGGTCATGAGTAATGTTTCAAAGTTGCAGGAGTGTACTGGCAGGAAGGAAGGTGGTTTAAAGTGCGTCTACTTCAATGCCAGGAGCATCCGGGACAAGGTGGGTGAGCTTGCGGCATGGGTTAGTACCTGGGACTTCGATGTTGTGGCCATTTCGGAGACATGGATAGAGCAGGGTGAGGAATGGTTGTTGCAGGTGCCGGGGATGAGATATTTCAGTAAACTCAGGGAAGGTGGTAAGAGTGGGGGAGGGGTGGCATTGTTAGTCAAGGACAGTATTACGTTGGCTGAGAGGACATTTGATGAGGACTCGAATACTGAGGTAGTATGGGCTGAGTTAAGAAACAGGAAAGGAGAGGTCACCCTGTTAGGGCTTTTCTATAGGCCTCCGTAAAGTTCCAGAGATGTAGAGGAAAAGATTGCAAAGATGATTCTGGATAGGAGCGAAAGTAACAGGGTAGTTGTTATGGGGGACTTTAACTTCCCAAATATTGACTGGAAACACTATAGTTCGAGTACTTTAGATGGGTCCGTTTTTGTCCAATGTGTGCAGGAGGGTTTCCTAATGCAGTATGTAGATAGGCCAACAAGAGGCGAGGCCATATTGGATTTGGTACTGGGTAATGAACCAGGACAGGTGTTAGATTTGGAGGTAGGTGAGCACTTTGGTGATAGTGACCACAATTCGATTACATTTACTTTAGCGATGGAAAGGGATAGGTATACACCGCAGGGTAGGAGTTATAGCTGGGGGAAAGGCAATTATGATGTGATGAGGCAAGACTTAGGATGCATCGGCTGCAGAGGAAAACTGCAGGGGATGGGCACAATGGAAATGTGGAGCATGTTCAAGGAACAGCTACTGCGTGTCCTTGATAAGTATGTACCTGTTAGGCAGGAAGGAAGTGGTCTAGCGAGGGAACCATGGGTTACTAAAGCAGTTGAAACACTTGTCAAGAGGAAGAAGGAGGCTTATGTAAAGATGAGACGTGGTGGTTCAGTTAGGGCGCTTGAGAGTTACAAGTTAGCTAGGAAGGCTCTAAAGAGAGAGCTAAGAAGAGCCAAGCGAGGACATGAGAAGTCTTTGGCAGGTAGGATCAAGGATAATCCTAAAGCTTTCTATAGATATGTCAGGAAGAAAGGAATGACTAAGGTAAAAGTAGGGCCAGTCAAGGACAGTAGTGTGAAGTTGTGCGTGGAGTTCGAGGAGATAGGAGAGGTGCTAAATTAGTATTTTTCGTCTGTATTCACACAGGAAAAAGACAAAGTTGTCGAGGAGAATACTGCGATACAGGCTACTAGACTAGAAAGGCTTGAGGTTCATAAGGAGGAGGTGTTAGCAATTCTGGAAAGTGTGAAAATAGATAAGTCCCCTGGGCCGGATGGGATTTACCCTAGGATTCTCTGGGAAGCCAGGGAGGAGATTGCTGAGCCTTTGGCTTTGATCTTTAAGTCATCTTTGTCTACAGGAATAGTGCCAGAAGACTGGAGGATAGCAAATGTTGTCCCCTTGTTCAAGAAGGGAAATAGAGATACCCCGGTAACTATAGACCAGTGAGCCTTACTTCTGTTGTGGGAAAAGTCTTGGAAAGGTTTATAAGAGATAGGATGTATAATCATCTGGAAAGGAATAATTTGATTAGAGATAGTCAACATGGTTTTGTGAAGGGTAGGTCGTGCCTCACAAACCTCATTGAGTTCTTCAAGAAGGTGACCAAACAGGTGGATGAGGGTAAAGCAGTTGATGTGGCGTATATGGATTTCAGTAAAGCATTTGATAAGGTTCCCCACTGTTGTATTTTATATTTTCCCCGCGTCTTGACTGTGATAGAGAAATTCAAACAGCATTCATTAGGTAAGCAAAACTGAACTTTATTTCCGAATTTGAACTGACTGCTAGCAGTAAATGGCTGATACTTGGAGTCGGAAAGCAGTCAATTACAAACTGCGGAGTCCGTCCCAAGTCTGCGATATTACAGGAAAAGAAGGCGATTCTTATACATTATAGGATCAAGATAACATGAATACAGCTTGGTTAGGAATTTGATCAAAAGTAAAACATAAGTAATAATCGTTACAATAGCGTCACCTTGCTGACCTCCAGGGGACTTGAGTTTCATATCATTATCTTGTCTTTGTTTTAAGAAAGGGAAGAAGTTGTTTAGGAACAGGAAGAAATAGTTGTTCAGCTTGTTATGTATTAAGACTACTTCTAGCTCCAAGCCTTATCTAGACTCTCAGAGTCACCCAGTTCCCAAGACATGCTGTCTCTGTGTATTCTGTGCCTTAGGTTATATGAAATCAGTTTAAATTCACTTGTACCAAGAAAACTTGACTACTTTTCCCATCATGCCATTATTTGCTTCACACAATACCGCACTCCCCCCTTTTGTCATATCATGACAACCAGCTAAATAGGTATATCCATGATTCGTTTGAAAATGCATTTACACAAGCAGGCAAGCAATCCTATCCCTAGTAGTATTAGCAGCAGTAGAAGAAAGGCCTTAAAGATCCAGTCAAATAATCCATGACCCAACCATCCTAGCCAACCCGGCGGGTTATAGTCGTGAAATTCACTGCCAATTTCTTGAATTTGAGCAGCCTGTCTCTTAATATGGTCGGCCAGGTTAGTGATATTTTCAGAGCCATCTGGAATGTAAGTACAGCACTCTTGGCCTATGATAGCGCACGTTCCTCCCTGCGAGGCTAACAGATAATCCAAAGCCAGTCGATTTTGTAATGCCACGGTCCGGACAGCCACTAGCTCAGCTGAGACCTCGGCCAGTGCCTGTCCAGTGTCCCTGGCTTCTGTTGCCGTTACGTTTGCCAGATGTTCCAATGCTGAGGCCATGTAGATCAGTTCGGTCATGCCTTGCCCGTTCCGTTTTAGAAATTGTTCTTTTTGCTCGCGAGGGGGAGTGCTTAAGGGTGGGTCGATGATGCATTTGGGGTATGACATATCCCAAAAAGCAGGACCCTGTCCAATTAATGGGGAGACACGGATATGCTTTAGTGCCGCATATGAAATAGGTTCCATTGTAGGCTGTAAAATCATCAGCTGATGTCATCCAGGGGATTGTATTGGTAGGTTGCACCTACTTTGCCCCATTAACTTTCCTTTCCCTGTTTTATTAAAACATACGGAACCTTGAACATTATACGAGTGGACAGTGAGGGAGGGTGGAGTTAAGGCATGATTATAGGTAGGTTGATACGCAGCTGAAAATTTAGTCATGTCATAGCCAACAGATCTCCATATTTTCATATTCCCCCTATCTCCCCTGATTCCTGTTTGATTTTGTCGTAAAATCCATTCAACTGTTTCTGCGGTATGAAAGGGGAGGGATTGGAGAGGTATTCCTTCCCTTGAATGGACGGACGGGGATATGGGTACAAACCCAACACTTGCTAATATTCAATTTTTCGGCGTAAAGATATGACATATGTAAATAGGTATTGGAAGGCAGGTCTCGTTTAGTTCGTTTTTTTTACTACCGGGTGGCCATTGAGGCTAAATAGTCCAGAAAGTCCAAAAATTATACTGAAGATCTTCATCCTGTGTTCTCGTCTGGGTTGGAGACTATCTTCTTGCAATCGGATAGATGTATCCAACTTGAACGTCCTTCAAGTTTGACCGAAGTTGGTGTCGTCAGTAGTACGAGGAATGGTCCGCTCCAGCGTTGTCCTAGTTTCTTTCTGTCCCAGTTTATTTACCAACACGAGGTCTCCGGGTTTGACCACTGGATATCGAGGGACGGCTGTCCCTGTCGTTACTGGTAGATGTACCTGTTTTACCTGTGAGTGAAGAAACTTCAAAGAAAGTGTTAATTGATTCAAATAGTTCTGCATTTGTTCCCCCATCACATGGAGGTCTACTCCCTCTAGGGGTTTTTCATGGGCATCCCAGGGAGTCCTCATTGGCCGACCATAGACTATCTCTGCAGCTGACAGTCCGGTCCGCGAATGGGGAGTCACTCGCATGTGAAACAGTGCCAAAGGTAATACTTTTAGCCAATTTAACCCAGTTTCTTCAGTTAATTTAGATAATTTTTCTTTTAAAGTCCCGTTGGCTCTTTCCAGAATTCCTGCTGCCTGCGGGTGATAAGCGCAGTGCAGTTGCTGTTTAATTACAAGGGCTTTGCACAATTCAGTATTGATCCGAGCTACAAAATGTGGTCCATTGACTGAGCTCACCATTTTGGGTACCCCAAAACAAGGAATGACTTCCGTTAACAACAACTTCACTACTGTATGTGCCGTACAATTAGTGGTGGGGAAGGCTTCAATCCATTTACTAAACACATCGATTATTACTAAACAATATTTATAGCACTGTGCTTTTGGCAATTCAATAAAATCAAGCTGTATACAAGCAAAAGGATCATCTGGCAAGGGGGTGGTCCCGGAGGACCTTTAATACCTTTACCCGTATTATGTTTCATGCAAATGACGCATCGATCCAGCGGTGTGTGCGTTGCTGTATTCAAATCTGGGTGCCACCAAGTTTTTAGGAGTAGATGTACCACTCCCTCCTTGCCAAGATGGGTACAAGATGCAAATAATCAACAAGTAACGGCAATAAAGAATTCGGAATACAAACTTGACCAACTGGAGTCAGCCAGAGGTCTCGTGTCAAGGAGTGCGAACACCTCATTGACTTCCATAGTGTTTGCTCGGAATCAGAGGCGTCCCTCTGCAAACTTTGAACTTCAGCTATCTCTGGCATGCCCTTCGTCCGTAATGCAGGTACCTGGTTTAGAGCCTGATTAGCCCCACTGGGAACAATTAAAGAGGTTGATGAAAAGCTGCAGTTGTAGCAGCTGAATCAGCACGGGCATTTCCTAGTTGAACAGGAGTGTCACCCTTCGTGTGCGCAACACATTTAATAATTGCCAATTGACGGGGAAGCTGAATAGCATCGAGGAGATTTTTAACCCAAAGAGCATTTTGAATGGGAATTCCCACAGAGGTAAGAAAACCTCGCTGTTGCCAGAGGCGGCCGAAATCATGGGTCACGCCAAAGGCATACCTAGAATCAATGTAAACATTAGTACTTTTATCTGTGGCTAAAATACATGCTTGAGTAAGGGCGACTAGCTCGGCTTTTTGTGCAGAGACAGGGGTCTGGAAGGCTGCTGCTTCTTGCACGTCAGTGTCGGTTACCACGGCATATCCCGACTGTGGGACACCAAATGGGGAAATGGAGGAAATGCCGTCAATATAAAAAATTATATCTGGATTATCAATAGGCCTGTCTGTTAAATCCGGGCGAGGTGTGGAAAGGAAGTGATTCCGAAGCAAACAATCGTGTGGTGGGTCTTCAAGGTTATCGGGGGGTTGTTCGAGGAACACAGCAGGATTTAAGGTTGAACAATAATGAAAAGAGAGGTAGGGGTTTTGCAATAGTGAACCCTCATAGCGGCTCAATCGCGCTTGAGTCAGATGCTGGGTTTGCTGAGACGTTAGGAGAGCCACGATAGAATGTGAAGTATGCACTTGTACTTGCTGGTGAAGGGTTAGATTAGAGGCTGCCTGGTCTAACAAATGGACAGCAGTAAGAATTTGGGTGAAAAGGTCTGTCATACATAGGTCGTCCTAGCGCTGGGGCGGTAGCCAGGGCATTTTTCAGAGTAATAAAAGATAGCTTTGCTGAATCAGGTAGTTCAAACTTAAGAGGAGCATTTTGAGAGGAGTACGGAGTTAATTCTTTAGAATGCACAGTAACATTAGGAATCCATTGTCTGCAAAAGTTCACTAATCCTAAAAAGGCTCGCACCTGCTTGGGCGATGTAGGAAATGGGGTCTGCAATATAGGAGTAATGCGTTCTTGAGTAAGGGAGCGATCAGTAGCACTAATTAGGACATCCAAAAATTTGACCTGTCGTTGGCCTTTATGAACTTTAGCGGGCGGAATCACATATCCCCATGAATGGAGACTGATGTGCAGGTAAAAAGTGTCACGTTGGTTAGCGATGAAATCAGGGCTGGCAAGAGTGAGTCATCAACATATTGAATGATGGTGGAGCCACCAGGAGGTGCTAATGTCGCTAACTGGGAGTGCAATGCCTGTGAGAAAAGGGTTGGAGAATGAATGAAACCGTGTGGAAGTCGAGTCCAAGTGTATTGCATCCCCTTAAATGTAAAGGCAAACAAATACTGTGATTCAGGGGCGAGGGGTATTGCAAAAAAGGCATGTTGCAAATCAACAAGGGTAAAAATAGTCGCTTCAGGTGGGACATTGCTAAGGATTGTCGCTGGATTTGGGACAATAGGATGTAAGGGTTCAACTATCTGATTAATAAGCCGGAGGTCTTGGACTAAACGCCATTCGGATGGTCTTCCTATCTTAGGAACTGGAAGAATCGGGGTATTACAGGGCGATTGGCATGGTATCAAATCCCCTGTTGAAGGAACGATTGAATCATGACCGAGACTCCTTCTTCAGCCTCGGGACGCAAAGGGTACTGTGAAATAGAGGGTAAGGGCATATCAGGTTTGACTCTAATAACAACGGGAGGGTCATTAGTGAGACCAACTTCGTGTTTGGAGGCTGCCCATAAATCTGTGGGTAGTTCAGGAGTCGTAGATTGGGTTGAATGATGATGGTGCAGTGTGCCAATGTGGACAAATGGGCTTTTAAAATATTCTAAAGTGCCTGCGGGTAGAGTTTGACTATCATTAAGGAAAGGATCAGCTTGTCCTCGTAGTGCAACTGCCAGAAATCTCAAGGACTTGGCACTGTAGCCTTCGTTGACAGAAAGGGTCACGTGGGGTGACACAAGTCTCGACTGACGTCATAGGCTGTGGGGTAAATCGACAAGAAAGGCAGACCCTTCTTTTGTCTTGGTAAATGCTCTCCAAATCGGGCGAGGTTACTGTATGATCGTAGCAAAGAGTGACATGTGGATTGGGAATATCTAAGGGAGGTGAAAAGTGTGAGGGATCAAAATCAATCGACCACCACTGTGGAGTAGTGAATAGGGGAAAGTTTCGAAGCTGGGCCTGCGGGATAGGTGATATAGTAATGCGGTTATCAAGGCTTGGGTCACTATATTCTCTCATCTGGACTCTATCGGGTGTTTTAAACAGTGGTACTCAGGGTTAACATTAGCTGCCAGCATAGAACACAGAGCAATCAGGCGCAGGCACAGAAGTTATTAAATTCTGCAGCTGGTGACCTCGTATTTGAGACAGTTCTATAAACATTCCATTATCAATGCACTATTACCGCTCCGAATTTGCAGTGTCTAATCAGCAACTTTCTAATCAAGGTGGATAGCCTAACTTGGTTCTTTTCCATATGCGCATTCCGTTTTCAAGACCTGTCAATTCTATACTCAATTTTTATTCTTTATCCTGCCAGCTGGCTAACAAGGAAGCATCCTTCAATTTTGGACAATGTTCCCTCCATAGAGCAACTAACTTTTTAGCAGTTGACGCCCTATTAATTTCCTAAATCACTTGTTGAGCTTCTATTACTGTTGATAGGTCTTTAGTTGTTCACACAGCGTTTGCAGTACGCTGCCATTTTAAAAAGTTGTATCTAAAGTTTTACCCATTGCACACTTTGTCTGATGCCAGATGGTCCTTCCGATTACAATTTTAACAATTGATTAAGGAAATTATGTGTGTGATGTTTTATGTCAGGGTCCGCACGCTTTTTGCCCTGTTTATGTGTTATTAAGCAGAGATATCCGCATCTGCAGGAGATTATAATTTAAATCACGGAATAATCGCGCTCCGTACAAACCAATTAACAGCTCGAAGGTGACACTGTAAAGATTCTATGCCACCCACCTTACAAAGTTAACGGGAACCTTTTATCGCGAAGGTTTCAGGTAATAACAAGGACCATGTTGGCATCGATATCTCTTTACCTCTTTCAAATCATCACAACTTGAAACATAATTTTTAAAGTCAAAGTCTGAAAAATGAAATATGAATTCTTTCCCTCTCTCTCTTATCTATCTCTCTCCCTCTCTACATAACTCTGTCTGTCTTTGGAACTCTTGTTGCTCTTTCTCTTTATCTACCTACCTCTCCATCTCTGCCTCTCCCTGACTCGCTCTCTTTCGCTCTCTCTAACAGTTCCTGTCTCTGTCGCTGGCTCTCTCTCTCTCCTTCAATCTCTTCCTCTGTCTCTCTTTCTCTCTCTTGGATTCAGCCCTTGTCCTTGCGGACAAATTTTGAACAAATATTTTTCATTCTCTTTCGAAAACTTTATCTGTGTTATTCCATTTAAGTCAATTTGCACTGATTAATTTTAGAGGCATTAGCTGTTCTCTGAGATGTATTTCTTTTGTCAATTCAGAAAAGACCAACTGTCTGTTGAAATGGTTAATGTTTCCTGCAGAATCTAAGGGGTGGAGAACTTGGCATGATGCCATTTACGTCTTTTCACGCAATCTAAAAACTTATTCACATTTCAGTTACTCTTATTTGTAAAGTTACTTTCTTTTAAACTGATATAGTGTGAACTGAACAACTTTGGGAACATTTGCAAGAGGAATTATGAATGTTTTGCCATTAGTTTAAAAACAATTCGAGTACGCATTTTGTTGTCCTTCAGAAGAACCACTTGTTATCATAATAAGGCCAGTACAACATTCCAAGCAGTAGTTAGTTAACATTATCTGATCTACTAAATTTCGTTCAAAAACAATGTTAAAATCCAGTCATTATTGCCAGCATGCTTCTAAATTGATAACTTATTAACTTCACTTCTATAATTTCCTTATTGTGGATCTTTTAATCAACACCTTTTAGTCAATTATCATGTCTTCCGTAGAGAAGGGTTGTTCGATATTTACGGCTTGCGTCTGTGACCGAGTGCGTGTCGCTAAGGGGGATACGTTAGCAGGAGTTTCATTGGTAATGGGATCAGAAGTGGGAGTCAGGACTTGGGAAAGTGGAATTGTAAAATCGGGGAGCGCAAAATGAGGGTGGGGTCCAGGGTTCAAATCCTCCTTGTCTTCCGTATCGCTTGAATGTGGGAACATCGGCATGCCAGAGCAACTGGGAGGATCCTCCTTTCCTATAATCTGATTGGCCAGTCCTACTTTTCTGCCGGCAGGAGATTTGTTATTGCCGAATTGCTTTTTATCATTTTGATTGTCTTTATCCCAAAGCTCACATTACAATTTTTTATTTTTTTATTTTTTTATAAATGTTTTTATTCAGTTTTCGTATTTTATATTGAACAAATTACAAATTGTTAGGAGAGAGAAACAAAAAAAAAACAAACAAAAACAAACACGCAAAAATTAACATACATATTTACAGGTAAGCATCTTCGTAGTAGTAACTGCGCCCCCCCCCCCCCCCCCCCCCAACATGTTTATTTAGCTTGGTTTTGGGCCTTAGCTAGCCATCGAACCCCCGTAACGAACCTGTAGCCCCCCCCCCCCTCCCGCTACCTTCCCCCGACTATTCTTCCTCTTGTACATTGGCCACAAATAGGTCCCGGAACAGTTGCATGAATGGCTCCCACGTTCTGTGGAAGCCGTCGTCCGACCCTCGGATGGCAACATTACAATTTTAAAGTCTCCCAATTTTTCAATTTACCGTTCACACACTCATTAATATCTCTTTTGCGGGCTTTATCTCTCCAACTCATTGTGATTGTTCGTTGCGTTAAGTGGACTGTTTTTTTTTTCCACTGTAAAATTAAACAATTTGAAACCGGCATATTTTTTCCAGATTGCTTTTTTTTTCTGCATAAATATTGTCAAAGTTCCAATATCCCTGTGTTACCTAGTGGCCAGATATCGTTACCTAATTTATTGTTTAAAGCAGCGCTGCAGCCAATCTTCGAATATTACGTTCTTGAGAAAGGGTTTCTAAACACATGAAAAATAGAGGGGAATTGCCCCTAGCTTTGTCTAAAGTTTGTCCCATAATGTCAGTAAAATGTGCCCCAGGCAAAAAAAACGCTCAAACAAAATTTCTGGTACCAAATCAAATTGGAGGGTCCTTGACCCCAAAACATTACTGACAGGGTCCCTGACCCGAAAAAATTATTGACAGGGTCCCTGACCCCAAAAAATTACTGAGAGGGTCCCTGACCCCAAAAACTTAATCAAAGGGTCCCTGACCCAAATTTATTGACAGCCTGTATAAATCTGATGCGGATGAAAAACGAGATCAACAAGGTCCCTGACCTGCTGCTAATTACACAAAAGAAATGTACTCACAGTCAAATTTAGATTCGAGAACCGTCACCTGTTTAGTTACTTCCGTCAGGGATGAGGGGTCGCAGCACAGATCCGAGAGAGAGAGAGACCAAGGTCAATCTTACCTTGTGCCGGCGTCTGTCTCTTTACTCCGGTCGTGGCTTTGATCACTTTTTCTCAGTCCCTCATGGAAGCTCACTTCAGGATATTGGATTTTTTCTCGCAGCGCCAAATGTTGTATTTTATATTTTCCCCGCGTCTTGACTGTGATAGAGAAATTCAAACAGCATTCATTAGGTAAGCAAAACTGAACTTTATTTCCGAATTTGAACTGACTGCTAGCAGTAAATGGCTGATACTTGGAGTCGGAAAGCAGTCAATTACAAACTGAGGAGTCCGTCCCAAGTCTGCGATATTACAGGAAAAGAAGGCGATTCTTATACATTATAGGATCAAGATAACATGAATACAGCTTGGTTAGGAATTTGATCAAAAGTAAAACATAAGTAATAATCGTTACAATGGCGTCACCTTGCTGACCTCCAGGGGACTTGAGTTTCATATCATTATCTTGTCTTTGTTTTAAGAAAGGGAAGAAGTTGTTTAGGAACAGGAAGAAATAGTTGTTTAGCTTGTTATGTATTAAGACTACTTCTAGCTCCAAGCCTTATCTAGACTCTCAGAGTCACCCAGTTCCCAAGACATGCTGTCTCTGTGTATTCTGTGCCTTAGGTTATATGAAATCAGTTTAAATTCACTTGTACCAAGAAAACTTGACTACTTTTCCCATCATGCCATTATTTGCTTCACACAATACAGCACCACGGTAGGCTATTGCAGAAAATACAGAGGCATGGGATTCAGGGTGATTTAACAGTTTGGATCAGAAATTGGCTAGCTGATAGAAGACAAAGGGTGGTGGTTGATGGGAAATGTTCTGACTGGTGTCCAGTTACTAGTGGTGTACCACAAGGATCTGTTTTGGGGCCGCTGCTGTTTGTCATTTTTATAAATGACCTGGAGGAGGGCGTAGAAGGATGGGTGAGTAAATTTGCAGATGACACTAAAGTCGGTGGAGTTGTGGACAGTGCAGAAGGATGTTACAAGTTACAGAGGGACATAGATAAGATGCAGAGCTGGGCTGATAGGTGGCAAATTGAGTTTAATGCAGAAAAGTATGAGGTGATTCATTTTGGAAGGAATAACAGGACGACAGAGTACTGGGCTAATGGTAAGATTCTTGGTAGTGTGGACGAACAGAGAGATCTCGGTGTCCATGTCCATAGATCCCTGAAAGTTGCTACCCAGGTTGAGAGGGTTGTTAAGAAGGCGTACGGTGTGTTAGCTTTTATTGGTAGAGGAATTGAGTTTCGGAGCATTGAGGTCATGTTGCAGTTGTACAAAACTCTAGTGCGGCCGCATTTGGAGTATTGCGTGCAGTTCTGGTCGCCACATTATAGGAAGGATGTGGAAGCATTGGAAAGGGTACAGAGGAGATTTACAAGGATGTTGCCTGGTATGGAGGGAAGATCATATGAGAAAAGGCTGAAGGACTTGAGGCTGTTTTTGTTAGAGAGAAGAAGGTTAAGAGGTGACTTAATTGAGGCATACAAGATGATCAGAGGATTAGATAGGGTGGGCATTGAGAGCCTTTTTCCTAGGATGGTGATGTCCAGCACGAGATGACATAGCTTTAAATTGAGGGGAGATAGATATAGGACAGATGTCCGAGGTAGGTTCTTTACTCAGAGAGTAGTAAGGGCGTGGAATGTCCTGCCTGCAACAGTAGTGGACTCACCAACACTAAACGCATTCAAATGGTCATTGGATAGGCATATGGACAATAAGGGAATAGTGTAGAGGGACTTTAGAGGAGTTTCACAGGACGGCGCAACATCGAGGGCCGAAGGGCCTGCACTGCGCTGTAATGTTCTATGTTCTATGGACGTGGCTTTTCTACAGGAGACGCATTTAAAGATTGTGGACCAGACAAGGCTGAGGAAAGGATGGGTTGGGCAGGCGTTCCATTTGGGACTGGACATGAAGACGATGGGTGTGGTGGTGCTGGTAAATAAGCGGTTGGCTTTCGAGGTGGGGAACATTGTGGCAGATTCAAGGGGTGGGGGAAATTTGTGATGGTTAGTAGCAAGCTGGAGGGGATGCCGGTGGTCCTGGTAAATGTTAATGCCCAAATTGGGATGATGTGGAGTTTATGAGGCGGGCGCTGGGGAAGATCCCTGACCTAGACTCATACTGGTTGATCATTGGGGGCGGATTTTAACACGGTCATTGAGCCAAGTTTGGACTGGTCGTGCCCAGGGTCGGGGAAGGTGTCGGCAATGGAGAAGGGGCTGAAGGAGCTCCGTGGAGGTTTGAGGGGCTGAGGACGAAGGAATTTTCGTATTTTTCCCATGCTCACATGGTGTACTCCTGCATTGACTTTTTTGTGGTGGACAGGGCATTGTTGGCGGGGGTGGTCGATTCGGAGTCTCAGATCACGCACCGCACTGGGTGGATTTGCAAGTGGACCGGGGGGGGGGGGGGGGGGGGGGGGGGAGGTCCCAGCACCTGCAGTGGAGGCTGGATGTGTGGCTGTTGGTGGTTGAGGGGATGCGCGAGTGGATGAGGGCTGCCATTCGAGGGTGCGTGGAGTTGAACAACATGAGGGAGGTCATGGCCGCCACACTGTGGAAGGCACTCAAGGAGGTGGTTCGGGGGGAGTTTATCCCGTTTCAGGCACGTAGGGAGAAGGCGGAACAGGCCGAGATGGCAAGGCTGGTGGAAGAGAATCTGAGGGTGGCGAGGTACTCGGAGGTCCCGGAGGCAGGATTGTTGAGGGAGAGGCAGAGGCTCCAGATGGAGTTCAGATTGGTGTCCAAGGAGAAGGCGCTGGGGAAGCTGTGGAGGGCCAGGGGGCAGTATATGAGTATGGGGAGAAGGTTAGTAGGATGCTGGCTCACCATCATCAAACAGGAGGTGGTGAGGGAGACCGGCAGAGTGAAGGACAGGACAGGAAGGATGATGCTGAACCCGGTGGGGGTGAATGGGATGTTTGAGGAATTTTAAAGGAGGTTGTATGAATTGGAGCTCCAGGCAGGGCCAGCTCAAGGCACCGGCAACTCGGGCAGTCGCCCGGGGCGCCATGTGCTAGGGGGCGCCAGACTCGGGTCCCGCGCATGCGCAGTTGGGCCGGTGCCAACCAGCGCATGCGCGGTGGCCGCCCTCCCCCGCTGTGGCCGCCCTCCCCCGCTGTGGCCGCCCTCCCCCGCTGTGGCCGCCCTCCCCCGCTGTGGCCGCCCTCCCCCAGGGGAATGGGACAGTTCAGCGCCGACGTTTCAGCGCTGCCGTTTCAGCGCCTGGCCGTTTCAGCGCCAAAAATTTCAGCTGGCCAGCGCTCATTCATTCACAGGTCACTTTACAAGCGCAACGAGATTAACAGGGGAGCCAAAAAGCTGCAGTGCAAAGGTGGTGACACAGGTATACTTAGTTATAACACTTAGTTATTTGGCCTTTTTTTGGAGTTTTATTACTGTGTGCTAAGTGGTGTGCAGAACCCAGATACAGAAGCCTCACCCCCAAGGTCTGCTTAAATGTCATGTCTGAAGCTTTTAAAATTTGCTTATCTTTAAACATGGGGATAAAAGCTCTTTAAACATAGGGGAGAAAAAGCTGAAACTGTCAGTGAGAGTTTTGAAAAACCCTCCGTTGAACTACATGTCATCTGGTGTAGGTTAGAAAACAATTTACCATTTGCTCATGCGGTTTCAATAATCAATAATCAATTATCACTCCCCCCAAGGACTATTATTATGACTGCATCCCGCTCCTTTCATTCTTTTCGTCTCTCTTGAGGGTGTTATTTCTAATCATGGTGCACTCTGTTGGTCGGGTTAGTTTCCCGGGGTCCCCCTGGCTGGGGCTGGAGTGATTATCCTTTTCCTCTTAATATGAATGGGGACAGTACATTTTCCCTGCTGGGACGGGAGAGGTTTGGATTTGGATGGGGTGCAGGTCCAATGATATGGCCAGTATCCTGTTGTCCCTGGGTACTTGGGATGTTCCTTCTGGAGGATGCTTATGAGGGGCAGTTCCCCAAGGTCTTGTTTTTCCTGCTGTATGATTTTTTTTTTCTGGTGCTGAAATGTCCTGTCGCTGAAAAGTCCTGGCGCTGAAGCGGCGGGGCTGAAACGTACCGCACCCCTCCCCCAGGGTGGCCCTCCCCCCCCCCGGTACCCCCCCCCCCGGTCCGCCCCCCCGGCCCCCCTGGTCCGGCCCCCCCCCCCCGCCCCCCCGGTCCGCCCCGCCCCCCCCGGTCCGCTCCCCCCCCCGCGGGTCTCCCCCCCCCCCGCGGGTCTCCCACCCCCCCGCGGGTCTCCCCCCCCCCGCGGGTCTCCCCCCCCCGCGGGTCCCCCCCCCGCGGGTCCGCCCCCGCCCAGGGCCCCCCCCCCCCCCCGGCCCCCCTCCCCGGCCCCGCCCCCCCTCCCCGGCCCCGCCCCCCCTCCCCGAGGGCGCCGAAGTTCAGCTTGCCCGGGGCGCCAGCAACCCTAGGGCCGGCGCTGGCTCCAGGCCCCGGGGGGGGGGGGGGGGGGGGGGGGGGGAGGGGGGGATGCGGCGGTTCCTGGGGGCGGGTTGGAATTTCCCAAGGTGGACAAGGAGTTCGTACAAGGTTTGGGGTCCCTGTTGGGTTAAGGGAGGTGATGGAGAGTATGGGGCCACTGCTGGTGAGGACATGCAATGAGGCTAGGGAGAGGGGGAAAGCACCCCCCTACACTATCGCAGGCATCTATCTCCCTGATATTGAAAAAAGATAAGGATCCGGATCATACCGTCCGATATTGTTGCTGAATATGGCGCTAAGTTGTTGGCGAAAGTGTTGGCGTCGCAAATTGAGGACTGTGCCCCGGGATGATAGGTGAGGACCAACAGGGTTTGTGAAAGGGAGACAGTTGTCAGCAAATGTGAGGAGGCTGCTTAACGTGATGTCTCCAAAGGGGCAGGAGGTGGAGGTGGCAGTGGACGCGGAGAAGGTTTTTGACCGGGTGGAGTGCGAATATCTGTGGGAGGTGCTGGGGCAGTTTGGGTTCGGGCAGGGGTTTGTAGACTGGGTCCGGTTGCTGTGTAAGACACCGGTTGCAAATGTGCAGACAAACCAGGTGAGCTAGGGATTATTGGGCTGCACCGTGGGACAAGGCTGGGGTGCTCGCTCTCCCCATTGCTTTTTGACTTGGTGACAGAGCCATTGGCAATGGCACTTAGAGTGCCGAGAGATTGGAGAGGGGCACTGAGCACGGAGTGTCGCGGACGACCTGTTGTTTATATTTCAGATTCATTGGGTGGCGTTGGGGGAATTATGGGGATTTTGGAGGAATTTGGCCGGTTCTCCGGTTACAAGTTGAATATGGGAAAGAGTGAAGTGTTCCCGATTGAGACCAGAGGGCAGGAGAAGAGTTTGGGAGAGCTGCCGTTTAAGGCAGTGGGAGTGAGTTTTAGATACCTGGACACCCAGGTGACCCGGGGTTAGACGCAGCTGCATAAGTTAAATCTGACTCGGCTGGGAGCTGATGAAGGAGATTCTAAGAAGAGGGATGTGCTGCCACTGCCGCTGGCAGGACGAGTGCAGACAGTGAAGAGGACGGTGCTGCCAAGGTTCCTGTTCATGTTTCAGAACCTCCTGATCTTTGTCGCAAAGTCGTTTTCTAAGAAGGTTAATGCGTTGATCTCGGGGTTTGTATGGGCGGCGAAGACCCTGTGCGTCAAGAGGGCTTGTTTGGGGGTGGGGGCTGTGTAGGCCGGGACATGGGAGGAGGCTCTGCGAAGGGTGAATGCATCCTCGTTGTGTGCTACGCTCAATCTTATTCAGTTTAAAGTAGTCCACGGGCGCATATGACAGTGGCTAGGATGAGTAGGTTCTTTGAGGGAGTAGAAGATAGGGGGCAGTGCACGGGGAGGCCCGGGAACCATGTCCACATGTTTTGGGCATGTCTGAAACTGAAGGGCATCTGGCAGGGGTTTGCGGATGTAATGTCCGAGGTATTGGGGATGAAGGAGTCCAGAGGCAGCGATATTTGGGGTGTCGGAAGACCCGGGAGTCCAAGGGGCGAGAGGGGTCGATGACTTGGCCTTTGCCTCCCTGATAGCCCGGAGACGGATTTTACTTGGGTGGAGGGACTCGGAGCCGCCAAAAGCCGGGGTGTGGGTGAGCGACCTGGCAGAATTCCCGAGGCTGGAGAAGGTCACATTCGTCCTGAGGGAGTCGGTCAATGGGTTCGCTCGAAGGTGGAAGCCGTTTATTGACTTCTTTGAGGAGGATTAATGTGTCAGCAGAGGGGAGTTTAGGGGGATAAGGGGGTTAAAATGGGGAAGGCAGGGTAGGAGGAGGGGGTAAAGTGGAGGGAATGGGTGTTGGTTATTTATTATGTTGTATAATTTCACTCCTGCTTTCATTTGTTCTGTTTGTTATTTGTTTGTGCCAATGCCTGAATAAAACATTTTTTAAAATCTCATCAGTGCAGGAAGAGATCAGGGCGGCATTTTAAAATCCCGTCGGACATCCCACTGCAGCCTCTGTACCCCTCCCCCACACCCACTGACCCAATTTACCTCTTAGGGGGTCCTAAAGTCCCATCCCCCCTCTTAAGGGCAGGTCACCCCTGGGCTCGATCCCTGGCATGGGCAATCTGGCACTTGAGTACCTTGGCACTGCCACCTGGCACCCTGGCAGTGTTCCTGCCACCTTTGCAGAGTGGCATGATTCCCACATCATAAAACAGACAATTAGAATACAATGAATTTAAACGATTGGCTCTTTATGCTACTCCTATTGTACTTTCTGTCAACCAAAACTTTAAATTTATACCGGAAACTTTTTCTGTCAATAAAGTTGCTGGAATTTTGGGCGTACGAATTAAATATGAATCTGAATGTTCAAAGGGTTGAAAGGATATTTTTAAGTGCAGTAATTTTGAAATAGTTTATATAGAACATCAAAGGAGGGCATGTGGTACAAGACTGGAACGGCTGTAATGGATTATTATAGTTTGTTATGATCCTAGACAAGACTCTCGGGTTTTTGGTAAGACTCCGATTAGGAAACAAAGTCAAAATTTGAGATTCAAGACACTTTCTCAGAGAATAAAGTCTCAAGATCCCATGAGTTTTTGACAAAGAAAAATAAACCTTACTGTTCAAGATCAGAAGGTTAAAGCCATTTACAATATCTATCCGGCTCTCTAATGTTCAGGGTTAATATGAGGTACATGTGTATTAATCGGAAACCTGTGGTTTAAGCAAACCACAATGCACAGTAGTTGACAAAGTCCTTGGACATCTTAACAACCCACTGAGACATTAATAAACACTGTGGGTGGGATTCTCCGACCCCTCGCCGGATCGGAGAATCCCGGGGGGGGGGGGGGGCGGCGCGAATCCCGCCCCGACGCCAGCTGCCGAATTCTCTGCCGCCGCCTTCCGGGTGGGGTTCACACCAGGCCGTTTGGGGACCGTTGGCAGGGCCCCCCCCCCCCCGCCCCGGCAATTCTCCGGGCCCCGATGGGCTGAGCGGCAGTCGTTTTGGCCAGTCCCGCCAGCGTGGATTAGACATGGTCCCACATGGTGGGGTAAGTCGGCTGAAGCGGTCCTCGGGGGGGGGGGGGGGGGCACGTGGCCTGACCCGCGATCGGGGCCCACCGATCTGCGGGCGGGCCTGTGCCATGGGGGCACTCCTTCCTTCCGCGCCAGCCCCTGTAGGGCTCCGCCATGGCCGCCGCGGAGATGCCCCCCCCCCTGCGCATGCGCCAGAATATGCCGGCGGTTCTGCGCATGTGCGGGATCACACCGGCACTTTAGCGTATGCGTCAACTCGCGCAGTCCCTTTGGAGCCGGCTGGCGCCAACCCCCTCAGTGTCCACCTATCCCCCGGAAGTGCGGAGGATTCAGCTACTTCCGGACGACCCGACGCCGGAGTGGTTCGTGTTGTTTTTGACACTGGCACCAGGCCAGCGCGCCGATTCCGGAGAATCCCGCTTTGTGGGTCAACCAATCTCGTGAAACTCTGTCTCTCTCTCACTAAGGATTCCTGTCGTCACCTTCGAAGGTCACGTCTTGGAATTCTCTCCAAACGTCACTCCAAATCAGATGGCCTCAACAGTAGCCTGACCCACAGGGTTTCAATTTCGTCTCCCAAGATTCCATTCCCTGGATTCCCGAGTATGTAGCCAAACACCACACTTACAAGGACAACTTCTGTTTTTGGCCTCTTTGAGCAGTAAACCCATGCTCCAATGGAGTCCCTTTGCCCCAGCAGTCAACAACAATGGAGTCCCTTTGCCCCAGCGGTCAACAACAATGGAGTCCCTTTGCCCCAGCAGTCCACAACAATGCAGTCCCTTTGCCCCAGCAGTCAAAACATGGAGTCACCAACTTCTGCTGCCTCCTGAGAATGCTCGGTCTTATCTTGCAACCTCGATGATCACGAGGGCTCCTCCTGAGCCCCCAATAACTTATGGGGCTATGGGGCTGGTTTAGCTCACTCAGCTAAATCGCTGGCTTTTAAAGCAGACCAAGCAGGCCAGCAGCACGGTTCGATTCCCGTACCAGCCTCCCCGGACAGGCGCCGGAATGTGGCGACTAGGGGATTTTCACAGTAACTTCATTGAAGCCTACTCGTGACAATAAGCGATTTTCATTTCATTTTCATTAAAGTCTGCTAAACACAACCCTTTTTCTGTTTTGGAGTCTTTTTAACTTAACTGGAAGCTGATATGACCATCAATTCACTCGAGACACGATAGGAAGTAAACTGTGGCTTTAATAGACTTACAACTGAGCCTGCCTGCGACCAGAAGAACTGAGGGCAGACTCACAAGGCTGCAGCCCTTTTACTTCTGGTAGTGGGAGGAGCCATGGGCGGAGCCATGGGCGGAGCCGAGGGTGGAGCCCTGTACAAGCTCCTCATCTCCCCCTGTGGGCAGAGCCGCACAACGGCTCACAGACAGCGCCCACAAGGACACAATGCTATACAGTGTGAACGCAATACTAAACAGTGTGAATTACATGATGTACATTCACCACAGAACCTTTCCTTGAGACTCTCCCTTTAGGATCTCTCCCTGTCCCCTCTCCCGGTCGCCTCCCTGGGACAATTCTCTACAATGGCACTCCGCTCCCAGTCACATGATTCGGATTTTCTAACCTTTTCTCACTTTTTGCGCAGTGGTGCCAGCTCCATCCTTGGCCCATTTGACATGTTGAATTGCACATATGTAGCCCACTCCTGGTCCATGCATGCGAGGAATCTACAAAGTCTGTCGGGACTTGGAGTTCCCAACCACTGACCTTGGCAAGAAGATTAAAAAAGAAAATTATTAAACATTTTTTGATAAGTACAAAACAAGAAAGCAAGGAAAACAAACCCCCAAAAAACTACAGCACCCACCCCCCACCCCCAGAACCCCCTCCTAAGTACACAATAAACGGCTGCCACCTTTAGGGACTTTTCACAGTAACTTCATTGCTGTGTCAATGTAAGCCTACTGGTGACAATAATAAAGGTTATTATTATTATTATTTTGTAGAACCCCACAATTGCAGTCCTTATGGTGTACTGAATTTTCTCAAGGTGTGGAAAGTCCATAAGATCCCCCAACCATGCTGAGGCCTTGACGAGAAGATTATTTAGCTTTCGTAACCGGGCTTTTCTAAAATGAAATTTAATACTGTGCAAAGAAACCTTATAGTTTCTGAGAAAAAATTGAAGTGCAGATGTTTCATTGATTGTTGGAAGCTGACCTTGACGGATAAGAGCGGCAACTTTTATCTCACATTCGGTCCAGGCTTTCAGACTATGAGTGCAAACCCATTTGCGTCGTGCCTGCATGAAGATTTACAGTGAAGGAGGTGCCACTGGGTGCTTCCCTGGTGACCGGCACACGTAACTCAACCATGGTGGTACTCACAGGCACATCCCTGCATGCATTCAAAGTTGCAGAGTGTGCATGATCATGTTTTTACTGATATGATCCAGCTGATTCAATGCAATATTGATTAACGAATGTTAATTTACTCCTGAATCAGAAAGCTTTAGAAAGGAAGATAGGCCCTGTTCTGGGGGCTATTTAATGGGTCACTCAGTAGATTTCAGCTGCAATGCCTTTGACCTGTACTCAGGTAAAGCGAGTGAAAATGCTGTGGTGAAATATTGGAGTAATTTGGTGCTTTTGCCGACCACAGAGAGGCAGAAAGTAACATTGCCTTGCTGAGGTATGTACGCAGCAGTTAGAGTGGCATTTCATAGCAGAGCGTTTACAGTGCAGAAGGAGGCCATTCGGCCCATCGAGTGTGCACCGGCTCTTGGAAAGAGCACCCTATCCAAGACCACACCTCCACCCTATCCCCATAACCCAGTAACCCCAGCGAACACTAAGGGCAAATTTGGACACTAAGGGCAATTTAGCCTGGCCAATCCACCTAAGCTGCACATCTTTGGACTGTGGGGGGAAACCGGAACACCCGGAGGAAACCCACGCAGACACGGGGAGGATGTGCAGACTCCGCACAGACAGTGACCCAAGCCAGGAATCAAACCTGGGACCCTGGAGCTGTGAAGCAATTGTGCTAACTACTATGCTACCATGCTGCCCATTTGCTGTGCATTTTTGAAATAGGTGCATCGGTGGCAAGGCCAGCATTTTTCTTTATGCTTTCATGGCATGTGGGCATCTCTGGCAAGGTCAGTGTTCATTGGTTATCCCTAATTGTCTGGAATTAAGTGGCTTGCTTGACCATTTCAGAGGGTAGTTAAGACTTAACCACATTGCTTTGGGTCTGGAATCACAAGTAGACAAGATCAGGTAAGGAGGCAAATTTCCCTCCCTAAAGGACGTTAGTGAACCAGGTGGCTTTTTTGCGATGATAGCTATCATAGTCACCATTACTGAGCCTGTGACAATATGTGTAGTGTAAGAACAATGAAGGGTTAACAATTTACTGTAACCACATCCAACCGCTAGATGGCGATCAAGCGCATACACGTGGATCACGTGATACTCTTGATTCGGGGAGTAGGTTGTTAGGGGAGGTAGGGAATACTCGTGTTATCAGGAGCTCTGTAGTTAATATCATAGTTTTAGTCCATCTGTAATCTTTTATATCTTAGCAAGCAAGACAAATTTGTCTATTTTGTAGTGTAAATATATTAGCTTTGTTCAAAACATAGCTTGATGTTCTTTGTGAGACACTACACTTCCTCAATAGGAAATCAAAGAACATCTCAGATGTCCAAATTTATGAATTGAACCCATGTTCCCAGTACACCAATCTGGGCCTCTGGATTACTAGTGGCGACATCACCACTGGGACACACTATTTTCATGTCTATGCAGCAGATGTCAGTGTTACTGGACAAAAGGGGAATCCGGAAGAAAGGACTTTCGGTTACAATGGCCATGTGGATCAAGGGAGAGAGGAGCAAGGAAAATCTCCTTATCGGTATAATTTGTACCGTTAGTGGAAGCAATGCTGCTCCCTGAGTCTGGGAGCTGCTGCTGATGTTGGTGTGGTCCCAGAAATGTGGTCAAGAAAATTAAATAAGGTGAAGTCTGGAAAATTTGTTAAAGTCAGAGCCAGATCAATAAGAGGAACAGAGAATTCCAGGTGTATCACATTTGTCTGATACTTTACAGGATGGCAAAGGAAATGTGCAGGGAAATGGAAGCTGTGCAAGTCTCTAAGTATGCCTCATTTCAATTGCAAAATAATGCAAATCAGATCTAATGTCAAATTTCCTGTTCTTCAGTTAAACTCCACTCCCAATGCTACTTTTGCCAATATTAAATGAGTACACATTATTATGAAGATGTGTTTATATCAAATATTGCTTTTAATTAATTGGCTAAGAACAGGAATTGGACTTTTAAAAAGACTTTTATTTTGGAGACAGACTGAAATGATTTCAAGCTACATTAATATCACTGGCACTAATTTACATGAATAAGTATTTCTCATTCCAACCCTATGGTGAGGAGATGGCAAGTCTGCGAAGCTCACCAAAGACAAAGTTCCAAGATGGTGCCGGAGTGTGGCGAGTCTCTGCCAGCTCTCTTCCTACATCTCTTGTAACCATACTAAAGTTTTAATCCGAACACTAATATTATCTATAACCTTTCTCTTTTATGTTTACTTAAAGGTCTGAAGATCCTCCGACATCCGTGGGCCGGCTGACGTGACCCGACAAGACCCGACCCTGCAGGACCCCTCCGTCGACCCGACCCTGACCTTGCCCTGGAAGTGGAAGAGGCCTGACATGGAAGCCCGACCCCAACATTGCATGGAAAGCAATCCAGCTCCCGGAGCACCTGCCCTTGCCTCGGAAGCGGCCCCGGCCCCTGAAGCGCCCAATCCGGCTGCCGGAACATCCGAACCGGCCCCCAACCATGAAACCTGACCCGGCTAGACACAGAGAAGCATGCCCATCACCCTGATTTACCGGCAGATGGAAGAGAGGAGAATCAATGTGGCGGCCCAACCAGGCCTACTCCAAGGCCCGATTCCAGGATGGCCTGGCCAGACCACCAATGCTGGAACTGAACACGTGACATGGCCCAACCTGACCCAGGAAGACCCTGAGAGCGACCCAGACAAAACACCCCAAAATCAGCGAAGACCCCACATGTGGCCCAAACACGTCTAACGGTAGACCAAATCCTCACGGAACCCTGGGGCCCAGCCGGATCACGCATATGCCTCCACGGCAACCCCAAAATCGCAACCAACCCCGGGACCCTGCCGGATGCAACCACTTACCTTCCACAAAATCAGACCTCTCCCATCAGATGCTAGTCCATCCAGAAGCAGCTGCCGACCGAGGAAGTGAGGGAAATGCGGCCGTCTATTGGTGAGACTCAAACAACACGGTTTCAAGTCTCCTCTCCACAGAATACTCCTGGCAAGCGATCAAGAACAAGCTGGACAAGCTTAATGCTAGACATATCTCTCAGAAGGAAGTGAGAGACTGCTGTGTGCTCTGTTTCACAGGGACATGGCTCACTCCTGCCTCATCAGACTGTGCCATACAACCTGACAGCTTCTCAATACATCAGATGGGCCGCACAGCGTCACTGGGCAAAGCGAAGGGTCGAGGGATTTGCCTCCTCATCAATTACTACTGCTCCCCGGACCTGAATACCTGAGGGTGAAGTGCCGCCCATACAACCTTCCATGGGAGCTGACTTCTGCCATTATCACAGTGTCCACATCTCACCCCAGGTTGAAGTGAAGAAGGCGCTTAATGAATTGTACACCGCTATGAATAACAATGAAACGGAATACCCGGAGGCCGTGTTCATTGTGGCCGGGAACATCAACCAGGCCAACTTCAAGAGTGTACTGTCAAAATTCCACCAACACTTCACCCCAGGGGCCCCAACATCTTTGACCGCTCCTATACAAACATTAAGGGCGCCTACCGATCCATCCCCCAACCGCATTTCGGAAAATCGGACCACGAGGCGGTGGTCCCAGTATTGATCCCTGCGGAACCCCACAGGTTACAGGTCGCCAACCTGAAAAAGAACCCTTTATCCCCTCTCGCTGTTTCCTGCCCATGCCAATTCTCTATCCATGCCAATATACTCCCTCCAACACCATGGGCTCTTATCTTATGACCTTTTGTGAGGTACCTTGTCAAACTCCTTCTGGAAGTCCAAATACAACATATCTGTCCACTCTAATTAACACTAACTCGAAATAAATTAGTCAGTCATGATTTACCTTTCACAAAGCTATGCTGAGCCTCCTTGATTAGTAAGTAGTATAACCTTGAATTTACTTCGATACATATTATACCAGTACATTAAACAATGAGATAAGTGTATGTGTACTTTCAAAAAAAGTAAGTGATTGTACATATATGAGATTGACCTTGAATGTCTGATAGACAAAATGGGAGGTTGTTTTCTCTCAAACTGTTATTTCCACTCAGAAAACCACTAAAGATTGAACCTACACATAAAGCACAAATGCGGTCCAGTTCAGTTTTGACAGCTATAAATCAATGGTGGCATTGGAAAACCTCCAAAGTGGGTCAGACTCACTGAAGCATTGCATGTGACCTAGAGGAAAGAACAGGCTGGCATTACTCCAGTTGCCGGATTGCCGACAAAATCTAATACTGTTTTTTTTTTTAGAAAATATTTTATTAAGGCATTTATAATTGTAACTACCAAGTATCAAAGGAAACAGAACAAGATAAACAACCCCCCCCCCCCCCCCCCCTCCATAACAAACCTCAGCCAACATGGCTTACACAAACAGGACCTCCTCCCCCCCCCCCCTTTTCACTGGTCTTCTTCACCTTACTCAACCCTCCCCATGTCTCCCTTCACCCCCCCCCCCCCACCCCACCCTCGCTGACAGCAAACCCCTGCAGCGATCCCTAATACTGTTTTCAGGCAAATTGTTTTGGTGTTAATGCGAACCCAGAATTCATGATATTTTCCAAAAAATAAAACAAACTTGGACCTCGCACATTCATCCTGGTAAAATACGTAGAATCAAGTAACTGCCGTTATTGCCAGCATTTTGGTCTCTTACTATTTTGTATTTTGCTTCTTGATTCAGTTCACCAAAAACTGGTGTCAAATGACTTCCAAAACACTCGGGATGCACTTTTGTTCTTGCTTACCTGGAATAAGGACAGAATGAGCTAAAGGTGTAGAGTTTAAATATTAACTAAGGCGTTCACTGGTGATTTGAATATTGCTTCACTTGTTTTACTTGTGTTCATCCTCGCTTGGTTCTCAGGAACAGAGTATGGTTGACAAGTTGAGTGAAGGTTCTTTTTTCCGGTAGACTTAAACTCACAGGTAAAGTAAAGGGGCTTTCTATATTCTTGAACTTAAAGTTTGACTTAGTGATTTTTATTGCCTGTTTAGGAATCTTAAACTAAGATTAGGGCAACGTGTTACCAGAGACCTGATCACGTAATGCTGATTTGCTGATCTGTTTACTTTTCATAGCAATGTCAAGTCCTAATGTAGGTGAAGCACTGTACTGACAATATTGAGTCTATTCCGCAAAAGCACCCAAGTTATTTATTCTTTATGTTGATTCATTATTAAGTTCTGCATGTTTAAAACCTTTAGCAAGATTGTGTAGGTGAGCTTGGGTAATTGCAGCATCAGTCTGTTGTCGCAGTTTTCTGTTTTTTGTTGGTGTGGCCACTTTGGCAGGTTGGAATTAGTATGACCTCATAAGCTGAATAACCGGTGATTTACAGGCTCACATATTGCTCAGAGAATTTATTCAAATCAGTCTTGCAGACCAAGAAATGTGAAGTTTGGTTCCTGGTCCATGCTCTGTTAGAGGTGTTGCAACTGGTTTCAGCACCCTGATTTGGGAAGGGGAAAATAATTATGGCTCCCTACTCTTGGCTATGTTCCACGAGAACTTGTTTTGGATGTCGAATTAGACCTGAATCAGGCCTGGCTGTTGAATAACACACTAATTTGACTAATGTCAAGACTCGCATGTGAATAATGGCCACTTAGGAGTACCAGAGGGCGATATCTGTGTAACTGTACCTTAATAAATAATCATTGCCACCAGGAAAGATAAGAGGGGAAAAGTTTGCTGAATGAATGAAGAAAAGGGACAAAACGCACATTTAACTGCTTCAATGTTCAATGTTGGCCCTGAGCTGAAGTTCAATCAAATGCCATTTGTGTAACGATTTACCTTACGTATGTTTTAACTTCATGTTAAGAGTCAAGAGCTGCACCTCTTGTGTCTATTTTAGGGAAGTCAAATATTTAACATAAATTCTTGTCTTAATGCCAAAATATAAATTAACAAGTAAGCTGTGCATTTTGTAGCTGCTAAGTCAGATAGATGCCTGCTTGGCCCTTTCTTCTTACTAAGGCTGGTAAGTTATACCAGAGCAAATTTTAAAATACAATGCTAGCTGAAGTTTGTTACTTACAGTAAAATGGGCAAAATCAAACTTTCAATCATGCGCTGTTTCCCTGATGGTTAGCATATTAAAAAATGCGCATTTTAAAATCAATTGCTTGACTAGGAGCCAAAGATGGTCATCAGCAAGTACAGAGGTAATAGAGCAATGGGACTTGCTGTGAGTTAAGACCCAGGCAGCAGAATTTTGGATGACCTCAAGTTTATGGAAGGTAGAATGTGGGAGGCTGACCAGGAGTGCATTGGGATAGTCAAGTTTAGAGGTAATGAAGGTATGAATGAAGGTTTCAGTAGCAGAGGAGCTGACACAGGGGTAAAGTTGAATGATGTTATGGTGGTGCAAATAAATAGTTTTGGCAATGGTACTCATATAAAGTTAGAAGCTCTTTTTGAGGTGAAATGTGACACTAAATTTCTCAGCCGTGCGCCGTTTGTTGCCGATGGGATTCTATCTTCCCGCTGATTGTCAATGGGATTTCCTATTGAAACCACCCCAAGCCACCACAAAACCAGCTGGCGGAGCTCCGCTGCCAGCGGGAAAATTGAATCACGCGACCGGTGAATTCCGGCCCTACTCTTCCCAATATTTGATTGGAGGAAATTTTTCCTCCTTCCTTGCTGAATGTTGCATGAGCATTTTGGTAATTACCCAACAATGGAGCAGTCAAAAGAGGTGGTGGTGAGGTAGAGGCTGGGAGACATCAGCCTACTGTGGAAATTAATGCTGTACCTTCGAAGTATGTCATCAGGGGGCAGCATATAGATGAGAAATAGATGGGGGCCAAGGATATATCCTTGGGGGGGGGGGGGGGGGGGTGAACACCACAGGTGCTGCTGGAGAAGCAGAAAGAAGGGACATTACAAATGATTCTCTGGCTACGAATTGGCAAATAAGAATGGAACCGTCTGAGAGCAAACCCACCCAGCTGGATGGCTGTGGAGAGGGGCTGGGGCTGGATGGTGTGGTCAATGATTTAAAAGTCAAGAAGGACGAGGAGGGAAATTTTACCTTTGTCACAGTCACATAGATGTCATTTGTGGCTTGGATAAGAGCTATTTTGATTTAATTGAAATTAGTCATCATGCCAGTTCACTTTATCCCAGAAAAGAAAGGCCTGTGTTGGATTCTGAAAGAATAAGACTCACCCCCCCAATAATGGCTCATGAAATCTTCCACAAGCTGAATATAATGAGATCCTCCATACATCCGAGGAGAAACTGAGAACAGGTTGACATGGTTATGGTGTGCTTCAGGTGTCTAGATTGATCTGAGGGCATTCAGCAATGTTTTTTTTTGTCCAACATTGTCGTCCTAAGAAGCACTGGAGGAGAAAGAAGACATGAAAGGCAACTTTTTGGTGGTTTCAGGAGGCATTTTTGCTGCTCACATACATGAGACCTTTTCTCCAATTCCATGTCAATCACTTAATTCACAATGATGTCTAAATCTTCCTTGTCTCATTAAAAAAATGCCATCAACTGCAGATCCTTCTGGTTAAGTAATTCAGCAAGCTTCCATTCATAGAATCATAGAACCTTAGAATTTACAGTGCGGAAGGAGGCCATTCAGCCCATCGAGTCTGCACCGATCCTTGGAAAGAGCCATTCACATTGCCTGGTGAAAGCAACTTCCAAATCTTTCCAAGGTCAATTAAACCTGATTTTGCAAATATTGAAAATTTAGGTTTGTACACCTGCACCCATATAGTGAGGGTGTGCGGTGGATGGTGAACCATGTAATGTTAGTCTGACTCCTGCTTTGAATCAGTATAGGTGCAGAGAGAGCTTGGCTTATAGCTTATTTGTTGGCGGCATGGTAGCACAGTGGGCAGCACGGTAGCACAGTGGCGAGCACTGTTGCTTCACAGCTCCAGGGTCCCAGGTTCGATTCCCAACTTGGGTCACTGTCTGTGCGGAGTCTGCACGTTCTCCCCGTGTCTGAGTGGGTTTCCTCGGGGTGCTCCGGTTTCCTCCCACAAGTTCCGAAAGACGTGCTGTTAGGTAATTTGGACATTCTGAATTCTCCCTCTGTGTACCCGAACAGGCGCCGGAATATGGCGACTAGTGGATTTTCACAGTAACTTCATTGTTGTGTTAATGTAAGCCTACTTGTGACAATAAAGATTTTTTTTAAAGTGCAAACTCAGGTGAGGAAACAGCTTAAAGGGCTTCAGCTCACTACTAAAGTGAGTTATCGTATTGGCAAAACGTCCATTGCCCAGTGGTGACAATAAAAATGAACATTCACCTGAAGAAGGAGCCGTGCTCCGAAAGCTCGTGTTTGAAACAAACCTGTTGGACTTTAACCTGGTGTTGTAAGACTTCTTACAATAAAAATGAACTCAGTGATTTCATTCCAGTAATACCTGATTTTCATTCTGCTGAGGATGAACGTTTACTGTTCGGTTTCTAATGGCACAATGAAATCACTTATCGCTTTGATGTTGAAGAGTTGGATGTCCTGTTGCGGGAGAAAAGGAATGTACCCTTATCTTGGACTGAAGGCCACCCTCCAGTAAAAATACAGGGAGCAGCTAAACGGAGGGAGATCAGCAATGGAGTCACCCAACTCCTCTGTGAGTGTCTGCCTATGAGGAAGCGTTGAGTGCTGCTAACAGGGACAAAGCAAAGGTGAAAGTGCTTCTCACAACTGTACAAAGATTTAATTGGGACTTGCCACACTCTCTTTGAGGTACCATTTCCAGCGTAATAAGCGACCTTTTGCTCGCACTGTCTTGCATGGCACGCCTTTGTTGATGGTGGAGGTGGCAGCTTATGAAAAGCAACGGGATGGTGATTTGTCCAGCATGAGGTGCTCCTTTGCTATTGGGATCCTATTTTGTTGACTCAGCAGCCATGGCTGTGGAGAATGGCTCTGCTTCCATAATGATCATCTGCCTGGTATTTAATCTCCTTTAAAACAGTCTCTGCGGATCACCACATGATAAAAACTATCACAGTTGCTTCCTGGAGATCTGCCACCAATATTGTCTGACAATATCTTCATGATCCAACATTCACCTGAGGAAGGAGCAGTGCTCCGAAAGCTAGTGTTTGAAACAAACCTGTTGCACTTTAACCTGGTGTTGTAAGACTTCTTACTGTGCTCACACCAGTCCAACGCCGGCATCTCCACATCACAACATATCCAGGTACAGGCTTTGGGAGAGTGATCGATTGGCCTTAATGCTACTGGGATCATTACACCAACAATTTTTGACCCTTCAATAACCTGCCTTTGGGATCTCACTTATTCAGTACTTTTGGAATCTCCAAACAACTATTCATGATAAAAGCAAATTACTGTGGATGCTGGAATCTGAAACCATAGAGAAAATGCTGGAACGTCTCAGCAGGCCTGGCAGCATCTGTAAGGAGAGAAAAGAACAAACGTTTCGCGTCCAGATGACTCTTTGTCAAAGTTAACAGACAGAGAAAGTGGGAAATATTTATACTGTGGAGTGAGAATGAAAGATGAGTTATAGCCACAGAAACCCAGGGAAACCACGTGCTAATGACCACAGATACCAAGAGGAAAGAGTGCTAATGGCAGTCCCCAGAGAGAACAAAAGGCGTGAAAGGCCAAACAGCAGAGAAACTAACATCAGAGGGTAAACTGTGACAGATGGAGATGTGGGGGAAAGGGAAGGGGGAAGCAAAGGGGAGAAAGGGTAAGGAAAGGTGGATAAGATGGGGAGGGGTGGTAAATCTACATAAAGAAAGACAAGAGAGAAAGAAATGGTCAAAGACGGTTAAAATGAAGTGGGATGAAAACAAATGGATCGAGGTGGGCTAGTGGGCTAATCATCTGAAGTTGTTGAATTTGATGTTGAGACTGGAAGGCTGTAGCGTGCCTAACCGGAAGATGAGATTTTGCTCCTCCAGTTTGCATTGAGCTTCACTGGAACATTGCAGCAGGCCAAGGACAGACATGTGGGCATAGGAGCAAGGTCTTGTGTTAAAATGGCAAGCAACAGGAAGGTCAGGGTCCTGAATGTGCACAGGCCGAAGATGCTCAGCAAAGCGATCACCCAGTCTGCGTTTGGTCTCTTCGATATAGAGGAGACCACATTGGGAGCAGTGAATGCAGTAGACCAGATTGAAAGAGGTGCAAGTGAAACGCTGCTTAACCTGGAATGAGTGTTTTGGGCCTGGGATGTTAAGCATGGAAGAGGTAAAGGGGCAGGTGTTACACCTTCTGCGATTGCATGGGAAGGTGCCATGGGTGATGGGAGAGGTTCTGGGAATGGTGGACGAGTGGACTAGATTATCTTGGAGGGAACGGTCTCTGCGGAATGCTGATAGAGGGAGTGAAGGGAAGATGTGTTTGGTGGTGGCATCACGCTGGAGTTGGCGAAAATAGCAGAGGATTATACTTTGCATACAGAGGTTGGTGGGGTGAAATGTGAGAACGAGGGGGACTCTATCCTTGTTCTGGGAGGGAGGGGAGGGGGTGAGGTAGTGGCACGGGAGATGGACTGCACACCGTTGAAGCCCCTGTTAACAACTGTAGGTGGGAAATCACGGTTGAGGAAGAAGGAGCACATTTTCGAAGCAGCATTTTGGAAAGTGGCATCATCGGAACATATACAACGGAGGCGAAGGAGCTGCGAGAAAGGGATGGAGTCCTTACAGGGTATAAGGTGAGAGGAGCTGTCGTCCAGATAGCTGTGGGAGTCAGTGGGCTTGTAGTGGATATTAGTAGATCGCCTATTGCATGATAACCTCTGTGGTGATCACAAGTTAACCAGATGCAACACAACTGAGCGACCACTAGAGGGAGCACGGGAGAGCCATATAAATAGATCAGGACAGGAAGTGAGGACACACTCTTCACAGCAGGGGGGCTGGTAAGCAGGACACACAGCAAGCAAAGCTGGTAGTTAGCACTGGAAGGTAGTTCTAGGTCGAGCTCTGGAAACTGAACGAACTCACAATAAAGCATCTTCTCCACACTTGAGACTACGAGCTTTATTAAGACACGATCACAGTGAGACTGACAGTTCTCAGCTTGTCTGTACAGAAGCACAGAGTCGGGCCACCCAACAGTCCAGAGAGACGATGCCGAAAGAAAACATGCAGATTTTGACTCCAGAAGAGGAGCACCTGGAGCCCAGAGAGACAACGCCAAAAGAAACCATGCAGATTCTGACTCCAGAAGAGGAGCACCTGGAGTCCAGAGACATCAAACAAAAAGAAACCATGCAGATTTTGACTCCAGAAGAGGAGCACCTGGAGTCCAGTGAGATAACATCAACAGAAATCATGAAGATTTTAACTCCAGAAGCGGAGCACCAAGAGTCTAGAGAAACCACGTCAACTGAAATCATGCAGATTTGGACTCCAGAAGAGGAGCGCCGAGAGTCCACAGACACCGCGTCAAATGTAATCGAGAAGACTTTGACTCCGGAAGACGAGCACCAAGAAAGCAAAGATGCGGAATCCAATTCTCCACAACTGATTGATGTCACCTGCACCGATGCAACATCAGATCATTCGCACCACTCGCGAGAAGACGAGCACCAAGAAAGCAAAGATGCGGAATCCAATTCTCCACAACTGATTGATGTCACCTGCACCGATGCAACATCAGATCATTCGCACCACTCGCGAGACGGAATGCTCAATGACTCAAATTATCCACTCGGGACACTCATAGAGTATAACAAGAAAAACAAAAGTCAAAAGAAACACAGCAAGAACAAAAACAACATGAAGCGCGACAAGACCAACAACAATAGCAAGAAGCACAGCAGAAACGAGAACGACAACAGCAAGAAGAAAAGCAACATGAAGCGCGACAAGACAAACAACAATAGCAAGAAGCACAGCAGAAACGAGAACGACAACAGCAAGAATAAAAGCAACATGAAGCGCAACAAGACAAACAACAACGTCAGGCACAAAGATAGCGACAACGACAGAGGCAGAAACAACAAGAATGGCAACAAACACAACAAAGTCAGGAGCAAAGATAGCGACAACAACAAAGACGGAAACGACAAAAACAGCGACAAGTACGGCAACGGAAACAACAAAAACAGAAACAACAGAAACAACAGCAATGAAACAACGACTTGTACACAGTGGCAAAGCACACCAGCATCCAAGGCGGATGAGACAATAAATCAACACCACAAGCACAGAAAAAAGTCCATGCCAGTCAACATCAGTGATGTGACCATGCAGACACCTCGGGATGACGCATTGGGTACTTAAGATAACAAGGAACACCAACAACATTCACAGCGGACTTGCAATATCAATATCACCACGTCATCAACAACAAAAAGGAAAAAAAAGCTCTGAACAAATTCATCAAGTTTGGACTCATAAATGTTTTTATTAAGATTGGACATATAAATACATTGGCTTTGTTAACTAAGGCAATAGCATCATCACTTGTATAGATACGCATATCATAAGTTACTGTTTTGTATAAAATTTCTTTAATGATGTACAGAAACTATGTAATGAGAAAAAGGGGGATGTGGTGATCGTAGATTGACCAGATAAAAAAAAAACAACAGAGCAAACACGAGCGGGAGAGCTATAAATACACTGGGACAGGATGTTCAATTTTCTTTAACGATGTTCAGAAAATATGTTAAGAGAAAAAGGGGGTGGTGGTGATCACAAGTTAACCAGATGCAACACAACTGAGCGACCACTAGAGGGAGCACGGGAGAGCCATATAAATAGATCAGGACAGGAAGTGAGGACACACTCTTCACAGCAGGGGGGCTGGTAAGCAGGACACACAGCAAGCAAAGCTGGTAGTTAGCACTGGAAGGTAGTTCTAGGTCGAGCTCTGGAAACTGAACGAACTCACAATAAAGCATCTTCTCCACACTTGAGACTACGAGCTTTATTAAGACACGAGGAACAACACAACCTCTTCCTCAACTAAAGTGTGTACCTGATGTGGGAGCAGAAGTTTTCTGTGGAAAGCCATTTAAGCTTCAGTGGGCTGCTACGGAATAGTGTTACTTTGCTACTGATGTAAATTCAAAAATATATTTTATATCTTTTTCCAGTTTACCATTATTTGCCTTTCATAACAAATGCCTTCCAATAAATGTAAGCATTAGGGGTGAGCAGAAGGACGTTGCATTGAGTTCTGTTGAAATTCCCTCCCAGAGGGGGACAAACTCTGAATCTTGCTGCAGCAGAAACCATTCTGATGGTACCTTCCCCTTTAAGCTGCTGCAGACCTTTAATTATGCATCTGCACAGTATTCCTTTTCCAATTAGGCCGACTCTGGAAGTTACACCAGTGGCACCTCTCTAGACCACTTATGTTTAAACACGAACCTTAATGGAATCTCCAGGAATTGGTGTCAAAAATGAAAGAAGTGTTTCATTCCCCAGCAGTAACATCATTCAATTTTCTGCCCATAAGTATTGTGTTCTGTTATGAATGCAAGGCTTTATAAGAAGGTTATGCTTTGGACTGTCTTGTTTAGCTTAAAACAACACAGAATGCACTGGAAAGAGGGGTGGTATGACGTTTTATTGGACCAGTGAAAAGCAGAGGTGACTTGGTTACCATGTGGACATGGGACCCAGGTCAAATTCTATTGAAATCCATGTGCCAGGTTTTACCTGAAAACAAGGGAAGTGTATATGGCTTGCCATTGGTCAACAGACAGACTCTTAGGTAATCTGATTAGAAAAAAATTGGACAGAGAGAAAAAGAGACGGAGAGAGTCCCGGAGAGAGAGATAGGGAAACAGCAGCTGTTGCAAGCAGGGGGGGGGGGGGGGGGGGGACTGTTTTCAGTTAGCTACCAGGCAGAAGTCTGCCTTGTCCTCTGGCTGAAGAGAAGGAACCTGCAGACATTTAAAGATACTGGAAAATTTTCCCTGGCAAAGCTGGGAGAAGGAAACACCAGAGTGATCTTTGCTGCTAGAAGTTGTTTTCGTAATGCTCAGAAGACTGAGGGACGTGACCTTCACTGGCCATTACAACTCAGCAAAATGAGGAATAGAGAGCCTAAACTGGGAATAACTTTGGGCTGGTTTCTGTAAAGACTGCAATACTGCGGAGGGTATACTGTAAAATGCAATCGCAATATGGGTTTTCGAATGTGTTACCACCCGAATAAGGGATATCTTTTCTGTCGTTTGGAGAATCAGTAGTCTACTAAGTAATGTTTAATGCTGTTAATTTTAATTTCTTTGTTACAGTAAAGTCTTAAAACTTAAAATCTTGTCATGCGATTCCTTTTAAGTCGGTCACTGGAAATTCAAATCTTTTAAAAGAATTATCAGTCTCTATGGGATCGCAACAATTCACTGAAGAAAAAAGCCTCCTTCTATGCCGCAAAACTGTGAAAAAAGACTGTTAGCACAAACACTTGTATGTGGTTTTGTTGTAGAACCAGCTTCTGTCTCTGTTTATTTCCAGCATTGGTTGAAGACACTTCTTATATGTTAGATGGCATACCTGATAGCAGCCGGTAACTAAATTACAATTGATGTGAAGGTTTTGATACCAAGCAGATATAATAGAGCCAGCTGAATGCATTATTCTGCATTCCTTTGGTAAAGTATGCAAATAACATCCAATTACATAGAACATAGAACATTACAGCGCAGTACGGGCCCTCCGGCCCTCGATGTTGCGCCGACCCGTGAAACCATCTGAAGCCTATCTTTTTTTTTTTTTTTTTTTAATTTTTTTATTGGAATTTTTTGCAGAAAATATAACAAAAAGTATAGCAAAAAGCAGTAATATGCAACTAACAGCCCCATAACACCCACAATTCCCCCCATACCGTAACATCACATGTATCACATTCCCCCACCCCCCCCCCCCAAACAAGAGAACTTAACCATAAATTAAAATTAGATAAATCAAATTTAAATAAAATAAGCTAACACTTCTCAGGTACCTGAAACTCTTCACTGCCCTCCTGAAGGGGAGCCTCCCAATTCCCTCCTCCTGATCTCCCGGGTGCACTACAAATACCTCGCTCTTTCCTAAGTTCAGCTTATAGCCCGAGAAGCCCCCAAATTCCGCTAACAGTTCCATCACCCCCGGCATTCCCCCCTCTGGGTCCGCCACATATAACAGCAGGTCGTCTGCATACAGCGATACCCGGTGCTCCTCCCCCCCCCGCACCAGACCCCTCCACTTCCCTGACTCCCTCAACGCCATGGCCAGCGGTTCAATCGCCAGTGCAAAGAGCAGGGGGGACAGGGGACACCCCTGCCTGGTCCCACGATAAAGCCTAAAATACTCCGATCTCCTTCCATTTGTGACTACACTCGCCATCGGCGCCGCGTAAAGCAGCCTCACCCATTTGATGAATCCCTCCCCAAATCCAAACCTCTCCAGCACCTCCCATAGGTACCCCCATTCAACTCTATCAAACGCCTTCTCTGCATCCAGCGCCACCACTATCTCCGCCTCCCCCTCCACTGCCGGCATCATGATAACATTGAGCAGTCTCCGCACATTCGTGTTGAGCTGCCGCCCCTTGACAAACCCTGTCTGATCTTCATGAATTACCTCTGGCACACAATCCTCTATCCTGGTAGCCAGGATCTTCGCCAGCAACTTAGCGTCTACGTTAAGGAGTGAAATAGGCCTATATGATCCGCACTGCAAGGGGTCCTTATCCCGTTTTAGGATCAAAGAGATCAGTGCCCGCGACATCGTCGGGGGCAAAGCCCCCCCCTCCCACGCCTCATTGAAAGTTCGCACCAGCAGGGGACCCACCAGGTCCGCATATTTTTTGTAAAATTCTGCTGGGAACCCGTCCGGCCCCGGGGCCTTACCTGACTGCATTTGCCCAATCCCCCTGACTAGCTCCTCCAACTCTATCGGCGCCCCCAGCCCCTCAACCAGCCTCTCTTGAACCCTTGGGAAACATAGCCTGTTCATGAAGCTCTCCATCCCCTCTCTCCCCCTCGGAGGTTCCGACCGGTACAATCCCTCGTAAAAGTCCCTAAAGACCCCGTTTACTTCTGTCCCCTTCTGCACTACATTATCTGAAGCCTATCTGACCTACACTATTCCATTTTCATCCATATGTCTATCCAGTGACCACTTAAATGCCCTTAAATTTGGCGAGTCTACTACTGTTGCACGCAGGGCGTTCCACACCCCTACTACTCTCTGAGTAAAGAAACTGCCTCTGACATCTGTCCTATATCTATCACCCCTCAATTTAAAGCTATGTCCCCTTGTGTTGGTCATCACCATCCAAGGATAAAGACTCTCACTGTCCACCCTATCTAACCCTCTGACTATCTTATATGTCTCTATTAAGTCACCTCTCAGCCTTCTCCTCTCTAACGAAAACAACCTCAAGTCCCTGAGCCTTTCCTCGTAAGACCTTCCCTCCATACAAGGCAACATCCTAGTAAATCTCCTCTGAACCCTTTCCAAAGCTTCCACATCCTTCCTATAATGTGGTGACCAGAACTGAATTACAGGTGGGGCTACAGGATTACGGGGATAGGGCGGGGAAGTGGGCCTAAATGGGTGGCTCTTTCTGAGGGTCATTGCAGACTTGATGGGTTAAATGGCCTCCTTCAGCACTGTAGAGATTCTATGGATTCTGTATCCTTATTAGCTTTGGCATGGAGTGCACCACACATTGCTAATGCATTTCTGGTTCAAACTGTGCAGTTTCAGTAAAAACAATATTCATCCTGTGCACTGTTGTGTTTATCAAGTAAAAATCTTAAAGATGGTTACTATAAGGTTTGCAACACAAGCGTTCTGTCTCGTGGCAATAGAGCAAAAAAGGATAATTCATCAGGATTTGTGTGAACATGTGAGAGGCAATGCTTTCCACAAAGAACTGGGGTGGGATTCTCCGGGAATTGGTGGGGCAGGTAGACACAGTGCAGTGGAGTGGCGGGAACCACTGCGGTGCCGGACCGCCCCAAAGGTGCGGAATCCTCCACACCTTCAGGGGCTAGGCCGGCGCTGGAGTGGTTTGCGCCCCGCCGGCCAGTGTGGAGGGCCTTTGGCGCCGCGCCAGCCTGGGCCGAAGGGGCTCCGCCGGCCGGCGCGGGTCTGCGCATGCGTGGGAGCATCAGTGTCTGCTGACGTCATCCCTGTGCATGCGCAGGGGTGTTCAACTTCGTGCCGGACATTGTGGAGGCTTATACCGGCCGGCGCGTCGGAATAGAGTGCCCCCACAGCACAGGCCTGCCCACGGATCGGTGGGCCCCAACCGCGGGCCAGGCCACCGTGGGGGCACCCCCCGGGGCCAGATCGCCCTGCGCCCCCCTGAGGACCCCGGAGGCCGCCCACGGAGCTGGGTCCCGCCGGTAGGGACCTACCTTTATTTATGCCGGAAAGACCCGGTAAAAACAGGCGGGAACCCGGCCCATCGCGCTGGAGAATCGCCCGGGGGGGGGGGGGGGGGGGGGAGGCCGTCAACTGGCACGGTGCAATTCCCGCCCAGGCCAAATCTCCGGCGCCAGAGAATTCGGCAGCCGGCGGGGGCGAGATTCCCGCTGCCCCCCAGCGATTCTCCGACCCGGCGGGGGGAGGGGGGTCGGAGAATCCCGCCCTGGTCTGTTCATTTATAGTCACTGGTGGAGTTTTGACAAGCTTGCCTCTAATGCGAACAGGCATTAATGGGCTTATAACTTCTATCAAGAAGGAGCCAAGATTACCTGGCCTTGCTGCTCCTTGTCATGTTAGCGATCGAGATAACCACTTGGGCTATATGAGGAATATAGCCAAGTGGATTACTTTTGATGTGCAGGGACATTTGTAGTGCAGGGAACATGCAGCAATCAGTTTGGGCCCAGCAAGATCTCATAAAAAGCAAATGAATGAGCGATAATCTAAGGAAGGAATGCTGGCCAACACTGGAGAACACTGTTTTTCATGCAATAATCTTTAATGTGCGTTTCGCCAAGACTTTGGATTCTCTGAGTGACCCACAATGGTCAAAGATTGAAAACATGGAACATGGAACATAAGGGCAGCAGGGTAGCATGGTGGTTAGCAGAAATGCTTCACAGCTCCAGGGTCCCAGGTTCGATTCCCGGCTGGGTCACTGTCTGTGTGGAGTCTGCACGTCCTCCCCGTGTGTGCGTGGGTTTTCTCCGGGTGCTCCGGTTTCCTCCCACAGTCCAAAAGATGTGCGGGTTAGGTGGATTGGCCATGCTAAATTGCCCGTAGTGTCCTAATAAAAGTAAGGTTGGGGGGGGGGGGTTGTTGGGTTACGGGTATGGGGTGGATACGTGGGTTTGAGTGGGGTGATCATGGCTCGGCACAACATTGAGGGCCGAAGGGCCTGTTCTGTGCTGTACTGTTCTATGTTCTATGTTCTATTATCATTGCCCTTGGCTTGCAGACAAACCAGGCAAGTTAACATATGAATGTAGCATAACCTGTTATTTCTGCATTAAACCACAGGAAGTGCTTACTTAGAAAATACTTTGTTGTTGGCAAATGTTAAGAGTTGTGGATTATCCATAATACACAGTGGCCAGAATTCTCCGGTTGTTGCGGTTCATTTTTCCCGCCGGCAGAGCACGTCGCCAGCCGGTTTCCCGGAGGCTACGGGATGGTTACAATGGGAACTCCCATTGTCAAGCGGCAGGTAGGCAGAATTTCACCGTCAGCGATCGGCGCGGCTGGGGGGGACTGGAGAGTCCAGCCCACTGTGGAAGGATACATTAAACTTGAAAAAGCCTCAGTAGGCATGGCTCTTCAACATTTCTCTTTCTTTTGTTGACAAATATTTGTACATATTTTAATAAACTTGTAAGGCAGCTGTTTGCTTCTCAATTTGCAGTGACCTGTAAAAAAAAATCGTCTTTGTAGTCCTTCAGTGAAGCATAAACGATTGAGTTGTTGTTTAATTAAAGACCTGAAGCCTCATAATTATTTAGCATATTTCATCATTGTAATGATTTAAAATCATAATATAATCATCAAGTTTGAAAATCAGTTGCTTATCGTGAGGTAGCACAAACACTGGAGAATGTATGGACGTAATTCAACAGACTTCAAACTAAGTCGGCTATCGGGCATCTTTAACAGGGTGTTTCTCGCAATTCAATGGCACTTCACATTTTTTTGGGCCTCAGAGAGTTTCTCCATGCCGAGCCGCACTTAGAGGAATTTCATAGAATTTCATAGAACTTACAGTGCAGAAGGAGGCCATTCGGCCCATCGAGTCTGCACCGGCTCTTGGAAAGAGCGCCCTACCCAAGGTCAACACCTCCACCCTATCCCCATAACCCAGTAACCTTACCCAACACTAAGGGCAATTTTGGACAATAAGGGCAATTTAGCATGGCCAATCCACCTAACCTGCACATCTTTGGACTGTGGGAGGAAACCGGAGCACCCGGAGGAAACCCACGCACACACGGGGAGGATGTGCAGACTCTGCACAGACAGTGACCCAAGCCGGAATCGAACCTGGGACCCTGGAGCTGTTGTGGAGCTATCCACAATGCTACCGTGCTGCCCCCGCGATTGGGGGCCGCCCCGCCAATTTCGCAGGAAAGGCTCCTCACAGAACAGGTTGCCATTCTGGAAGGCTGCCCCAATCTCCCCCCTCCGCCTTTCAGGTCCCTCCCCCCCTCCCCCCCTTTTTGGCACCCCACCTACATCCCAACCATGGGGAGGCCCCCAGGAACCCCACCTCTTCACCCTTCCCCCCCCACACCTGGTAAGGCCCCCTTGGGCCGACCCTGGAAGTGTCAACCTGGCACCCAGGTGCCCTGGCACCGCTAGCCCCGGTGACCTGAAAGTGCTCCTGCAATCCGGGCCATTCCATATGGGCACCCTGGCAGTGCCACCTCGGCACCCTGGCAGCACCAGGTTGGCACTGCCAGGCTGCCAAGGCACCGGGTGCCAGAGGGAGAGCCAGGGCGCAACCCTGCCCTGTCCCTGACCACACGGGGGTCTCCAATGGCCTGGGAGAACCCCCCCAACTGCTGTTATGCCTGGTTCACATTAGTGTGGATCTGTGCTAACCAACACCCTGATGTAGTCTCCCAGGCAGGGTCGTTGAGTCACGGGCCCAGGTGAATCTGGGAATACATATTTAAATGATCCTGCTGATTTGGATCATGCCCAGTGAGTTTTTTTATCCAAATCACAATGCCTTGAGAGACTCTATTAAATATCGTGAGACATTTCAACCCCGACACCAAGATGGTTACAAACATTGCAGTTAGGTTCAAAGCACGCTACTTGAGATGCATTCAAGCGTGAAGGGAGATTAAAATAAACAATCCAGACATCTGGTTGGCCGGAAGCTGTCAATTACAGCCTACTAAAAGCTATTAGTCTTTGAAGTGAATAGAAACCTTGCAGATCAAAGGATCTCAAATGGGTTTAAAGCCTTGTGATGTGGTTTTGGCTTTCGATTAAGTTACAGTTGTTGCTTTCTAGACATCTGTCTGAGGCAGCAGGTGTGAGGCAGATGTGAGTGAAAAAGTAGCAATTTCTTTTCACTTTTTCTGCCTGGACTGCTCTTTAACTTTCAGACAGGGGTGACTGATGGGGAGGGGTTTCTCTGCTATAAGTGGGGTTTGTGCTATCGGTGTGGTTTGCTGTTATTGGGGGTTCTCTGTTAAGAGGGTTCGCTCTTATGGGGGTTCTCTGGTCTGGTGGACTCTCTGTTACGGGGATTGTTTTCTGATATGGGGGTTCCCTTTTATGGGGGATCCCTGCTATCAGAGGTTTTCTGCAATGGGGGGGTTCTCTGTTATGGGGTTCTCTGATACTGGCTGTTCCCTGTTTTTGGGGGTTCGCTGCTATGAGTGGAAGGGGTCCCTGGTGCAGGTCTTTGATGGGAGTTTCTGGTGGGGACCTCTGGTGGAGGCCTTTGGTGTGGGGGGGCTGTGCGGGTGAGGGGGGATTTTCAGGGAGGAGACCCTCCAAGGGTTTTTAGGGGAAGCTACCTTAAATACGTAACCCTTAGCCCGATGCAAGGTCCGTCACCTCAGGTCCACACTAGCAAACACTTGCACCAATCCATGCCCATATGGATCCTGGCCCAGACGGCCAGAGCATCACAGAGGCATGGAGAATCTGGTGGCTAGCCTGTCAATAGGATGTAAATGAATAATTTTGCTGACCCACTTGAATTTTCCTGCTGCCGCAGTGTGTGAGCCTCGATGCCGTCGCCATCAGGGGACCAGGGCATGGCAAACGGATTGGTGCCCAGCGCTTATCCTACTTTTTCCCCCACACAGGATTTTCTGTCGCACTGGGAACTTCATTACCAGCAGCGGGCGACGGATAATCACTTAAGCCCTCACTGCCACCCTATCCCCGTAACCCAATAAGCCCTCCTAACCGTTTTGGACACGAAGGGCAATTTAGCATGGCCAATCCACCTAACCTGCGTGTCTCTGGACTGTGGGAGGAAACCGGAGCACCCGGAGGAAACCCACGCACACACGGGGAGAACGTGCAGACTCCTCACTGAGAGTGACCCAGCGGGGAATCGAACCTGGGACCCTGGCGCTGTGAAGCCACAGTGCTAGCCACTTGCGCTACCGTGCTGCCCCAATGTAAGGGGACCAAGATGACAGGGGTGCTGGAGTGTCGGTCTCTGCAATTGTCAAACAGGTTTGAGGTTCTTTCAGCTTGTTTGGATGAGATGGGGGGACTGCAGGGTGAATGAGCTGACTGGCCATGGCTCTGTGGTACAGGAAGCTATTCAAGTACGGCGATCACAAATGAATGTAATACTAAGGGAAAGTGTAGTTCGAGGAATTGACACTGTTCTTTGCAGCTCTGGGTGAGAGTCCAGGCGGCTGTGTTGTGTGCCCAGTGTCAGGGTTCAGGACATTTGCTCAGGGCTGGAGAGGAACTTTCAGTGGGAGGGGGCCGATCCAGTGGTCTTGGTTATGTAGGTACCAATGACATAGGCAGAAAAGAAAGGAAGTTCGACATCATCAGTATGAGGAGCTGGGCACCAAATTAAAAAGCAGAATCTCAAAGTTAATCATTTCTGTATTATTAACCGAGCCATGGTCAAATTGGCACAGGACAAATAAGATTAGAGAAATAAATGTGTGGCTCAAAAGACTGATGTTGGAAAAGTAGGTTTCGGTTCATGGCACTGGCACCATGGGAAAGTGGGTTTTGTGGCGTTGAGTCGGTCTACACCTGAATTGTGCAGGGGCTGGTGTTCTAGCAAGCGGCATAATGAGGGCAGTAGAGAGGTTTTTAAACAAAATAATGGAAGCAAGGGATCAAATTTGGGAAGATGTACTAAACCAAAGAGTAGAGACAAGGCAAGAGAGAAAGGTATTAGTATAGGAAATGATAGGTAGGTCGTGACAGGGTGGGTTAGAGAGTACAAATTTAAGGATAAATCAACAAACAAGGTTAGACATGACAAATTTATTAAAGGACCAAAACGAAAGGCTCTGTATCTAAATGCATTTAGCGTTCAAAACGAAGAGGCAAACTGATAGTGCAAATAGAAATGATAAAATTCAATCTGATAGCCATTACATTCCTTTAGCCAATTTGGCATGGCTACAGGATGACATGGATTGGGACCTGAATATTGAAGTGTACATGACATTTAGGAAGGACAGGAAGTTATGAAAAGGTGAAGGGACGGCTCTGTTGATTAATGATGGTATTACAGCACATTAGAGAGGGAGGACCTATGTTCAGGAATCCAGGATGTAGAAGCGGTTTGGGTTGAGATGAGAAATGATAAAGGCAAGAAGTCACTTATGTGAATGGTGTACTAGGCCCTTTAATTGTAACTATATGGTTGGACAGAGTATAAAGGAAGAGATAATGGGAGCTTGTCAGCAAAGTACTGTAATAATCATGGGGGATTTTACTCTCCATCTTGACAGTAAAAATCAGACGGGCAAAGGTAGCATAGATGAAGTTCAAAGAATGTTTTTGGTGATTGTTTCTTAGAACAGCACATTTTGGAGCCAACCAAAGAGCAGACTATACTAGACCTGGTATTGTGGGGCTGGTTTAACACAGTTGGCTAAAGAGCTGGCTTGTTATGCAGAACAACGCCAGCAGCGTGGGTTCAATTCCAGTACCGGCCTCCCCCAACAGGCGCCTGCATGTGGCGACTAACAGTACCTTCATTGAAGCCTACTTGCACAGGTCCTTACAAAGAGCACCCCACTGAAGCCCACGTATCTACCCTATCTCGGTAATCCCACTTAACATTTTTTGGGCACTAAGGGCAATTTAGCATGGCCAATCCAATAACCCCTCCTAACCGCTTTGGACACGAAGGGCAATTTATCATGGCCAATCCACCTAACCTGCACGTCTCTGGACTGTGGGAGGAAACCGGAGCACCCGGAGGAAACCCACGCAGACACGGGGAGAATCATAGAATCATAGAATTTACAGTGCAGAAGGAGGCCATTCAGCCCATCGAGTCTGCACTTGCTCTTGCAAAGAGCACTCTACCCAAGGTCAACAACTCCACCCTATCCCCATAACCCAGTAACCCCACCCTATCCCCATAACCCAGTAACCCCACCCAACACTAAGGGCAATTTTGGACACTAAGGGCAATTTATCATGGCCAATCCACCTAACCTGCACATCTTTGGACTGTGGGAGGAAACCGGAGCACCCGGAGGAAACCCACGCACACACGGGGAGGATGTGCAGACTCCGCACAGACAGTGACCCAAGCTGGAATCGAACTTGGGACCCTGGAGCTGTGAAACGATTGTGCTATCCACAATGCTACTGTGCAGACTCCATACAGACAGTGACCCAGCTGGGAATCGAACCTGGGACCCTGGAGCTGTGAAGCAACTGTGCTAACCACTATGCTACCGTGCTGCCCAAAATGTTATATGTTGTATGACTGTTCAGTAAGTCTCATAAAGAGGTTCCAAATCTTTTATGGTTGATCATTAAATATTTATTAATAACAAATAACCATGCACCTGTCGAAAGGGTTTATCCCAACCATCCACCTGTCTAAAGGGTCAGAGAATCCCCGGGGGGTGGCGCGAATCCCGTCCCGCTGCTCCAACGCCGGCTGCCGTATTCTCCGGTGCCAGTTTTAGGGCGGCGGCAGGGATCACGCCACGCTGGTTGGGGGCCATTGGTAGCAGCCCCCCGGCAATTCTCCGGGCCCCGGTTAGCCGAGCGGCCATCGGTTTCTGGCCAGTCCCGCCAGTGTGGATTGGACATTGTCCCACACTGTGGGACCTGGCTGGTAGGCTGGCTGGTGCGGACCATGGGTGGGGGGGTGGAACCCGGACCGGGGGGGGGGGGGGGGTGGGGGGGGAGCCACAGTGGCATGGCCCGCGATCGGGGCCCGCCGATCTGCGGGTGGGCCTGTGCCGTGGGTGCACTCCTCCCTTCCGTGCCAACCCCTGTAGGGCTTCACCATGGCCGGCATGGAGAAGACACACCCCGCGCATGCAGAAGAATACACCGGCTGGTCTGCGCATGCGCTAAACCACGCCAGCGGTTCTACGCATGCGCTAACTCGCGCAGTACCTTCGGCGCCGACTGGCGCACACCAACCTCTCCGGCGCCAGCCTAGCCCCCGGAAGTGCGGAGGATTCCGCAACTTCCGGTTGGCCCAACGCCGAGTGGTTCGCGCCATATTTTACGCCGGCGTCGGGCCATCGTGGGGATTCGGGAGAATCCCGCATGTATCTTTTTGCATCAGAATGTCGGCAGTACTGTTCCCTCATCCCACATTAACCCTTGCTATGCTAGAGACCCTTATACTACATGTATGCATGGCATGCGAGTGAATTTGCTATAGATTTTGCAGGTAAATGTATGCATAAATAACCCTTTTTATTGAAAACCATGAAAAGCATGCCGTTAGATACTCAAATTGAGAGTAAACCCATGGGTTAAGAAACACCCAAATCTTCCTTTTCAAAACATACACTGATGACAGAGGGTAAAGGGAAGGGAACAGGAATTCTCTCTCATCCCTGTCCATAACAGAATTATAACTGTGTATTATCAGTACTGTAATTTTACCTTTCTTTGTGGAGCTTAAAGTTAAATGTTGCACTGTTGCATGTTAAACTTTTGAAACCACCTGAAAGCTGAAATGCTTTTATTACAACTGCGTTGCCAGTAACATAACCTTTGATGCAATTACGTCAAGATCATATTTTCCTTATTGGTCAAAACAAAGCCATATCTTTTCACCACAGAAATACCAATTATTATAATGTATAGATGTATAATATCAACCCAGCTGAATTGGTTTGATCTCCTGCTTAGGCCTATGGCTGAGATCAGTAGCCCTTGTTAAAATTATGGAAATAATAGAATGATGCTAATCACCTGGAACTGGAGGATTAGACTCTTCAACAGCCTAATTTAAACCCCTTTGACTTTCAAATTCTTCCTTTTCAAATACTCGTTTAATTCTCTATTAAGTTTCCTCTCGGCACTTGGGACCAGGGTTTGGTTCCAGCCCTGAATGAACTCTGGCTGGAGTTTGCACGTTCTCCCTGTGTCTGCTTTCTTCCGGGTGCTCCAGTTTCTTCCCACAGTATGTTTTTTTTATTCATTTGCGGACTGTGGGTCGCGTGTTAGGCCAGTATTTATTGCCCATCCCTAGTTGCCCATCAGAAGGTGGTGGTGAGTTGTTTTCTTGAACCGCTGCTGTCCTTGAGGTGTAGGTACACCCACTGTGCTGTCAGGGAGGGGGTTCCAGGATGTTGCCCCAGCGACAGTGAACGAACGGCGATATATTTCCAAGTCAGGGTGGTGAGTGACTTGGAAGAGAACTTCTAGGTGGTGGGGTTCCCAGGGATCTCCTGCTTTTGTCCTTCTAGATGGTCGTGGCCGTGGGTTTGGAAGGTGGTGTCCAAGAAAGAATGCAGCAGTTCAAGAAGAAGGCACACCATCAGGCAATTAGGAATGGATAATAAACAATAAAGGATATAGGAAAAAAAAACATTTCAGAGAGTCCACATGTGTACAGAGTTCATAAGTTCAGTCTCTGAGGTGGGCGACGAACGCTGGTTGACCGTAAGAGTGGCACACCACTCATCATTCTGGCCGACGCTGTGGACGTGGACGGGTTCAGTGCCACGCTTGGAGGACATCGTGTTCATAGTAACGACGCCAATTTGGAACGGGACCTGTGGGTCATCGCAGGCACAGTCGGAATCAAGGTCTAGAGTAGGTTCATTGATGGCAGGCTGGGTAGCCCTGACGTCTCTGTGGGGCTGGGTGGACCTCCTAAAAACAGCAGGCAGGGAAGATCTACACATTGCAGCGTAGTGGCCTCGCTTGCCACACTGCAGGCAGCGTCGGGACTTTGCGGGACATTGTCGCTTTAAGTGGGCGGAGCTGCAGTTGCCGCCGCCGGAGCGTCGGGACGTTCGTCGCGCCACCGCGCATGCGCGGGGCGATCCAGCGTAGCGTGCACCTGCGCGAAGCGATCCGTGACGTCAGCACGCTCGCTGCGTGTAAGCGTGGGACTCCGTGTAAAACGCGCAAAATGTCCGCCATCATTCATATCCAGAGCCTGGAAAGATTTAATCATTTGGACCCGTTCTGCCTCGTAGGGGGCTAGCCGCGCCGTTTCGGCAGCCAGGGTGCAGGAGTAGCGCGTGGAGGCATGTTCATGGAGCACACAGGTCTCAATGGCTGTGGAGAGAGTGAGCTGCTTTACTTTTAGTAGCTGCTGGCGCAGGGGCTCAGATTGAACACCAAAAACAATCTGGTCACGGAGCATGGAGTCAGAGGTGGACCAGTAGTTGCAGGACTGCGCAAGGACGTGGAGGTGGGTAATAAAGGACTGGAAAGGCTTGTCCTTACCCTGCGTTCGTTTCTGAAACATGTATCTCTCGATGTTTGTTCTCACTAGAACGACGGAGATTGAGGGGCGACCTGATAGAGGTCTACAAAATTACGAGGGGCATAGACAGAGTGGATAGTCAGAGGCTTTTCCCCAGGGTAGAGGGGTCAATTACTAGGGGGCATAGGTTTAAAGTGTGAGGGGAAAGGTTTAGAGTAGATGTACAAGGCAAGTTTTTTACACAGAGGGTAGTGGGTGCCTGGAACTCACTGCCGGAGGAGGTGGTGGAAGCAGGGACAATAGTGACATTTAAGGGGCATCTTGACAAACACATGAATAGGATGGGAATAGAGGGACACAGACCCATGAAGTGTAGAAGATTGTAGTTTAGTCGGGCAGCATGGTCGGCACGGGCTTGGAGGGCCGAAGGGCCTGTTCCTGTGCTGTACTTTTCTTTGTTCTTTGTTCTTTGTTCTCTGAGGCAAAAACTGTTTGTTGGGGTTGTATATCGACCCCCAAACTGTAATGGTGATGTTGGGCATGACATTCAACAGGAAATTAGAGATGCATGCAATAAAGGAACATCTGTAACTAAGGGTGACTTTAATCTGCATGTAGATTTGGAAATTAAATTAGTAACAATACTGTAGAGGAGGAATTCTTGGAGTGTGTGTGGGATGGTTTTCTGGACCAATACGTTGAGGAACCAACTAGAGAACATGCTATTCTAGTCAGAGTCCAGTATAATAAGAAAGGAATCATTGGCAATCTGGTTGAGCGAGGCCCCTTGGGATGAGCAACCATAACATGATAGAATTCTTCATCAAGGTGGAGAGAGATGTCGTTGACTCTGAGACTAGGGTCCTGAATCTAAATAAAGGAAACTACGATGGTATGAGGCATGAGTTGGCTATTATGTATTGGGGAGCATTACTTAAAGGGATAATGGTGAATACGCAACGGCAAACATTCAAAGAGTCTATGGGAGAACTGCAACAATTGTTCATTCTTGAAGAGTACAAAAATAAAATGGGAAAGATGGGTGGCTTACAAGAGAAAGTAGAGATAGTATTAGATCCAAGGAAGAGGCATGCAAATTGTCCAGAAAAAGAAACAGACCTGAAGATTGGGAGCAGTTTAGACTGAAGATTGGGAGCAGTTTAGAATTCAGCAAAGGAGGACAAAGGAATTGATTAAGAAATGGGAAAAAGAGTACGAGAGTAAGCTTGTGGGGAACATAAAAACTGCCTGTAATAGTTTCTATAGGAATGTAAAGAGAAAAAGATTGGTTAAGATAAATGTAGGTCCCTTACAGTCAGAAACAGGGAAATTTATAATGTGGAACAAAGAAATGGCTGACCAACGAAATACGTACTTTAATTCTGTCCTCACAAACGAAGACACCAATTAACATACCAGAAATGTTGGGGAACACAGGATTTAGTAAGAAGGAGGAACTGAAGGGAATCAGTATTAGTAGGGAAATCGTTTCCGGGAAATTGATGGAATTGAAGATTGATAAATCCCCAGGGCCTGATAATCTGCATCTCAGTGGCCTGAGAAATAGTGAATGCATTAGGGCGGAGTAATCTTCCAAAATTCTATCGACTCTGGAAGAGTTCCTATGGATTGGAGAGTAGCTAATGTAACCCCACTATTTAAAATGGAAGGTAGAGAGAAATCAGGGAATCATAAACCAGTCAGTCTAACATTGGTAGTGAGGAAAATGTTATAATCCATTGTAAAATATTTACGAGCAGAATACTTGGAAAACAGGGGCAGGATCGGGCAGAGTCAGGATTGATTTACGAAAGAGCAATGATGCTTGACAAATCTATGGAATTCTTTGAGTTTGTAACTATATTAAGAATACAACGGTACTTTTATTTGTATTACTAAACATTAGAAATGAAAACTGAAAATCGCTTATTGTCACGAGTAGGCTTCAATGAAGTTACTGTGAAAAGCCCCTAGTCGCCACATTCCGCCGCCTGTTCGGGGAGGCTGGTGCGGGAATTGAACCGTGCCGCTGGCCTGCCTTGGTCTGCTTTCAAAGCCAGCGATTTAGCCCAGTGTGCTAAACCAGCCCCTGGTTTGGAAATAAGAAATAAGAAATAAGAAATAAGGGGCTGGATTCTCCGGTCCTCCAGCCGAATGTTTCTCGATGGCGCGCCATTCGCTGGTGGCGGAATTCTATCCCATTGAAGCTACCCCCCCCCCCCCCCCCCCCGGGAAACCCACAGGCAGAGGTGCACAGCCAGCGGGAAAAACGAATTGCAATGGCCAGAGAATTCCTGCCAGGGTATAGTTTTAAATGGGTTTAATTTAATGTTTCTGCGGAAAGAAGGGTAAAACCTATGGTTAGATTCATGCTGGACAAAGGGGTTTGTATATCTGGGGGACTGGTTCAGTTCCAACAAATGGCAACGTGTAATTTTCGATGCAATAATTGGATCCTGCCGGCCACGGCGGTGCGACCTGGATCGCAATCTTTGGCCACTTTAAAAAAAGCAATTCTCCCTACGTGAAAAACACCACGCCTGAGGTGCAAAGAGTCTGATTCGCCTGTCCCAAGGGTCATCTGAGCACTTCCTCTTTGTTCTTTTTGGGCTGTGCTCTATTTGTCTTTGTTAGGAGCTTAATTTAACCCTTAGTTGATTTCTGTTCTTCTATTTAGTTGATTGGCTCCAAAATACTGAGCATCTGAGCACTTGAATCAAAGAGGCGCTGCATTTAAACAGCTCCACAGCACTTTGATCTCATTCAAGCCAGGGGGTTGGTAGCAAGAATACCAGTGCCTGCGCCTGGCACATACCTAGGTGCGCCGGGTAAATAGCTGCAAAGGCCAAAATCGAGATTCGGCCTGGCGCGAACGTGTTTGCAATTCACCGGGTTCGCTCCCAATGGCAAGACCTGGATCACGCCCCAAAATGGCAAGCATGTCATTAACTCTAATTTGCATTCATTTCAATTTCATTGGCGAGATTTAAGTTGAATGCAGCGGCCTCCCGGGAATTACCCGAGTCCTCAGCTGCTGAGGGGAAGCAAGGAGGTGAGTAGACATTTTCACCCTCCGGGGTGGGAGGGGGGGGGGGGGGGGGGGGGGGGGCGGGGCTTGGTGAGACTTTCGGGGGGGTTGGAATTGGTCGGGGGGCTGAAGCATTTCAGGTTGGAGATCGCCCCTGAGTTGGGTGGGGGGGAGGGGGGGGGGGGGCAGTGAGGGACGTTGCTTCTGTGAGGCTTTCCAGCCATCTTTAAATATTGTAGAGACCCATAACAGGAGCGAACACAGCTGCAACTTGCCCGTCCCACCAAACACTTCCAGGACATGAGCCCTGCTGTGCCTTCAATGCTGAAATTCAATTTCACTCACTTTGACTGTGAGCAGCCTCGAGCTGCACAGCTGAAGGCTATTGCAGATGTTGAATTAGCCTTGTTAGTTGTGCGAGTACTTCACAGCTGCACAGTGTGTTTGCTGTTTGCTCCTGCTGGTCCCTGCAAATGCCTGGAGGCTGCTGTTGCTGTAGCCGGAAAGAAGGACAATTTTTTCTAAGCTATCTGGATCCTGACACACTGTCCTCAGGGGGCCTTCAATAATAATAATCTTTATTATTGTCACAAGTAGGCTTACATTACACTGCAATGAAGTTACTGTGAAAATCCCCCAGTTGCCTGTTCGGGTACATGGAGGGAGAATTCAGAATGTCCAAATTATCTAACAGCACATCTTTTGGGACTTGTGGGAGGAAACCGGAGCACCCGGAGGAAACCCACGCAGACACGGCGAGAATGTGCAGACTCCGCACAGCCACTGACCCAAGCCGGGAGTCAAACCTGGGACCCTGGCACTGTGAAGCAACCCGGCCGATCTTTGCGACCCACGCCAGCCGGCCTTCGCGACCCAACCTGGCCAACCTTCGTGACCCACGCCGGCCGACCTTCGCGACCCAACCTGGCCAACCTTCGCGACCCAACCCGGCCGACCTTCGTGACTCACGCCGGCCGACCTTCGCGACCCACGCCAGACGGCCTTCACGCCCTATGCCGGCTACCTGCGCGACCCACCATTTTCTCTTACCTTGTTTGATGCTGAAAAAAATGGAAGAAATGGTTTTGGGTCCCTTTGGCCCTCGTTCATGCTCCTCCAATGGAACCTGTTGGATGAAGGTGAAGCCTTTCGGTGTTGGAAAGTGTGGAGTCTCCATCTGTCCAAAGTTTTGCATTTTTTTCCTGTAAAATTTTATCAAATAACCCCCCCCCTCAACTTGTAAAAAAAAATAAAATGAATAAAATAAATGAAAAAATATAAATAAAATGAATAAAATAATTGAATAGAGTGAATAAAACCCCCCCGAACTTGTAAAACAAAAAGCTGCGACCGTTTTTAAAAAAAAGCGGCCGCATTGCGCATGCGTGCCTGATCAGCGGCGCACATGCGCAAAACTATGCGCATGCGCGCCGATGATCGGACACACATGCGCAGTGTGGCCGCATTTTCTTTACATGTTCACGACCATTTTGAAGGCCGCTTGCAAACAGCGTTATTAAGAGAGGCTGCTGCGGCTGTTGCACGCAGATTTGTGCGATCGGGAGCGCCGCGACGTCCAGCTCCACGACCCTCTCGACACCCGCCCGTGAACCACCCACGGGTCACGCCCCCGAGTTTGACAATGCCTGCCTCAGAGGATGATTAGTGCATAACATCTCAAGAAAACTTTGAGGTCTGAGCACTGTGCAGAGCGTCAATGCCACAGAGCAGCTGCTGACTCTCAATGAGCAAAGAGCTGGGCTTCAGCACTGGGGATCCCCTTGTGACACTCTGAGTGTGTGGATCAGGAGAGCACGGCCTCCCTAATGTTCCTGGCAGACGTCTGGGTTCTGGGGTCTAGGGGCTCTTGATATGGCCGAGGGTGAGTGTCAGAGCACGGGGGCATGATGGCACAGTGATTAGCGCTGCTGCTCACAGCATCAGGGACCCGGGTTCAATTCCGTCCTTAGGTTACTGTCTGTACGGAGTTTGAACATTCTCCCCGTGTCTGCATGGGTTTCCTCCGGATGCTCCATTTCCTCCCAAAGGTTAAGTGGAATGGCCATGCTAAATTGCCCCTTATTGTCCAAAGGTTAGGCGGGGGCTATGGGGATTAGCGAGGAGGGAGTGGGCCTGTGGTTGGGTGGTCTTTCGGAGGGTCAGTGCAAACTTGATGGGCAGAATGGCCTCCTTCTGCACTGTAGGAATTCTATGTGTTCATTTAAATGTTCGTTTCAAGGTTTGTCAGCTGGCTCATTGGACGGCACTCTGAGAGAAGGCAGGACAGGTAAGGGTGGAGGGGGCTTGGGGGATTTGAGGGTCCCGGGGTGGAAACACTAACGGATTGTCAGCCTCTCTCCTCCAATTTCTTCCAGATTTAAAAATGTTTGCTGGTGTGGATCCCACAGAGGCTGCCCTTGCGTTGCTGGTGGCAGCAAAGACAGACAGATACCAGGGGAGCGGCAGCAGTGACGACGCAGGCTGGAGGCGCCACCGTGTCCAGGGGGCCACCAACATACCCTAAGTACCCAGCCGCCCATCAGGCCGAGGAGGAACCCAGCGGGAGAGGCCAGCAAAGGCCCAAGGTATACAGGGGTCGTTGTTCTTATGATGAGGTGACGGATGCACGTGCCGTAGGAGACCACGTCTCAACAAAGAGATAGTGCGGCAACTGTGCCACATCCTCGTGGACTTGGCACCCTGTGGTGGAGGAAGGCACCCGCTCCCCGTGGCAATGAAGGTCGCCGCAGCCCTGAGCTTTTATGCAACTGGGTCATTCCAGGGAACCTGCGCAACATTTCTCAAGTTATAGTCCACTGGTGCGTTCCGGAGGCCATGGATGCTCTATATGCCAGAGCAGCCAACTACATCACCTTCAACCTGGGCCAAGCCCTCCACGATGCCCCAGGTGGCACACATGTCACCTTGCATGCGGGGCATCAGGGCCTTCATTAACAGGCAGGGCTTTCACTCCCTGAATGTTCGGCTCGTGCCCGCCCATTGCCTCTGTATCATGCATGTGTGTGCCTACTACCCAGGGAGAGTGCATGACAGCTACATCCTGGGCCACTCGGAGATCCCCGGCGTCTGGATGGATATGTAGCCTCGTCTGTGGAGGAGGAGGCAGCCAGGAGGGGCTGGAGGATGAGCCCGGGAAGGAGCTGCAGGAGGTGCTGGTGGAAGAAGGACAGTCAGCAGCAAGGGTCCGGCACACCCGGAGGATGACGGAGGCCCTCATCCACACCAGATTCACATAGGCCGAGGCTTTGTCCATCAGCTTAACCTCTCCCATCCCCCATTTCTCTCCTCCCATTCCCCTCCTTCCCCCACCCACCTCGCCCAAAATCCCCTCTCCCCAAATCCTCCCCAATCCCCTCCTCCCCATCACACCACCTCCTCTCTGATCACCCTGTTCCACCATTTAATGGTCAGTGTAACATCATTCCAGGCTGATGGGCCTGTGTCGCCATGGTCGGCGGGTCAATGTACTCGGCAGGAAAGTGATGATAACTCACCGTGAGGAAAACTCTGGTGCTTCTCAGTTTCCGTAAAAGTCTGACTCCTGTCTTTCTGCTGTGCACTCCCACCCGTCCTCTGAACGGAATCTGCATTGGGGCTCTTTACTCTTGGGCCCCTGTGACTGGCGGGTGCCTGAGTGGAGGGCAACAGGTGGTGGGGGTGCAGGCTGGCCTGCTCTGAAGAGTAAGATGTGGCGCGTCGATGGAAATCTGAATGAATTTTTGAGTAAGTGACAAGAAGGGTTGGCAAAGGTAGTGCAATGGTTGTGGTGTACATGGATTTCACATGTATTAGGTGCAACATGTTTTAATAGTGAGCTATTGTCATTTCCATTCCCTCTTACTACAGATAGTGACCCCCCTCAACTGATGCATATCAGAGGAGGTGGCGGCCTGCTGCTTTCCGTGCCCTGTGGCCTTGATGCCCTTGGTGGATGTCCTTGGGAGGGCCTGGAGCCGGGGGGAGGGCCCCAGCTAACTTATCAGTGCCACAGACCTCGCCGTGTTACTCTGTTCTGCCCACTGCCCTTGAGATGCGCCGATGTCAGGAAGAACTGGAGACTGCTGTTGTCTCCTTGGTGGAAGGTCCCGGGTTGGTCTCCAGCACTTCCTCCTCTCTGACAGTGCCAGTAGGGCTCTGAGGGTCTCCATGGGACAGAGGGGTAGCTGGAGTGAACTCCAGAGGCCTCTGAATGATTTGGCTGTTCCAGCCCTGGAGGCTCCCCATTGTCTGCACCATGGTGTTGACGCCGTCAGCAATGCTCCTCAGTGACTGGGCCACGCTCTGGAGCGCCTCGACAATGTCCACCTGCATCTGGGGCATGTCCCTCAGTGACTGGGACATGATGTCAAAGCCATCAGCCATGGTCGTCACAGACTGAGCCATACCTTGGACACCACTCAAGAAGCGGACGCTGTGCTCCAGGCTTTTTCCACTGCGTTCGCCACCCTAGCAGTGTTGGCCTCAGTGCCACACTTGGACATCAACATCTGCTATGACTGAAGCCTTTGGGTCTCCTCCAATCGGCTGAAAGGTCCCAGTAGGCTGCTGAAGAACAAGCACGAAGATCGGTGTGGGGAGGATGCGAAGTGTTAGCCAGTGATCTGTGGGGAGGGTTTGGGAATTTGAGGAGTGGCAGGTGAACTGATGCCAGGAAAGAGGTGGTAACTTACCCTTGTATCATGTTAGAGGTTGTTAGTCTTCTTCCGACATTGGACACTGGTCTTCTTGGTCATGCTGCCCGGATTGACACTGACTCCCAGGCAGCATTGCTGACCCTGTTGTTGGGCCTCCGCGCTCCCCTCGGGGGAACAGGATGTCTTGCATCCATAAGCCTGGCCAGGTCAGCATTGCCAAAGCAGGTCTGCGCGCTGTCATGCTTGTGGGTTGACTGGGAGTGAGTGGTGAGGAAGCATTTAAAAGCAGCTCCCCCTTATTAGCAGCGAGACGTTGTGATGTGGGTCATGGCGAATCAGATGGCGAGACAGCTAGTAATGGCTAGAGTAACGTGGGGGCTCATTTCGGCACTAAGTGCCGTGATCTCACCAACGTGGCCATTGAGGAACACCCTGTCAAACACACCATGCAAACCCTCGTCCCCACCTGACCTCTATCCTCCGGCTCCTCCAGCCTCTCCCTCCGTTTCCTCCAAGACTCATCCTTATCAGAGGAGACATTCTGCTCCTCCTGGTCATCATCAAGGACAACGCCCCACTGCTGAACCAAGTTATGAAGGGTACAACAGACCATAATAATGCGGGAAACCCTCTGGGGACTGTACTGAAGGGTCCCACCACACTTGTCGAGGCAGCAGAAGCGCATCTTCAGCAGCCCGATGCACCGCTCTACCACAGACTGGGTGGCACTGTGAACCTCATTGTACTGGATCCCTGCATCGGCCTCTGGCCTCCGCGCAGGCGCCATCAGCCAAGACTTAGTGGGTATCCCTTGTCCCCAATGAGCCATCCCTACAGCCTGGGACAAAGAAAACCAGCAGCGAACCCCATCCTTGAAGAGGCCCCCAACCCTTTTGAATCCCCCCCCCCCCCCCACCCCGCCACCCCCCACCCAGAGCTGGCCTGCAGGACCTGTCCCCTTACACACCCTGGTACTAGGTGCAGAGGGGAGCTCACCTCCGTCCTACCAGAAGGACGCGTTCATGAGTGGCATGAACAGAGTGGATAGTCAGATGCTCGTTCCTAGAGTAGCAGAGTCAAGTACTAGGGGACATAGGTTTAAGGTGCGTGGGGAACAATTTAGAGCAGATGTGTGACGCAATGCAGAGGATGGTAAATATATGGAACTCGCTAACTGGGGTGGTGTTGGGAGCAGGTACAATAGCAGCATTTAAGGAGCATCTAGACAAATATATGAATAGGGTGGGGATGGAAGGATGCGGGCTCCGTAAGTGCAGACGGTTTTAGTTTAGGCAGGTACCATGGTCAACGTAGGCTTGGAGGGCCGAAGGGCCTGTTCCTGTGCTGTATTGTTCTTTGTTCTTTTTTCTTTGTTCCTCCGTCTCGGAGGTGATGGATTGGATTTGTTTATTGTTACGTGTACCGAGGTACAGTGAAAAGTATTTTTCTGCAAGCAGCTCAACAGATCATTCAGTATATGGGAAGAAAAGGGAATTAAACAAAATTCAAGAAAATACATAATAGGGCAACACAAGATATACAATGTAATTACATAAGCACTGGCATCGGATGAAGCCTTAATGAGGTCAGTCAATAAGAGGGTCATTTAGGAGTCTGGTGACGGTGGGGTTTGAGTCTGTTTGTAAGTCTGTTCGTGCGTGATTCCGCCTGGCGTGATGGCGCCTGGTTCCCGTTTTTAAAAACCAGTAATAATTCGCGCCCGTGTGACTTCATGCTGGTGAGAGGGAAGATTCAATAAGGTCTGAATATTTGACTTCGCAAACTCGCAAATGATATTAAAATGGATTCAAATCCATTCAAACCTGGGGCCGCCGAAAATCCCGCCCCTGCCAATTCTCGGGTGGCGGAGAATCTCTGCCACGGTGGGGGCGGGATTTTCGTGACGTCCGCGCCATCGGTGAGGCCCCTGCGGCGATTCTCCGGCGCGCGATGGGCCGAAGTCCCGCCGCTGAGAGGCCTCTTCCACCGCCGAGGTTTGAACCACCTCTGGTGGCGGCGGGACCAGCGGTGCGAGTGGGCCCCCGGGGTCCTGGGGGGGGGGGGGGGGGGGGCACGGGGTGATCGGACCCCGGGGGGTGCCCCCATAGTGGCCAGGCCCGTGATCGGGGCCACCAGATCCGCGGGCGAGCCAGTGCCGTGGGGGCACTCTTTCTCCTCTGCCGCCGCCACGGCCTCCGCCCTGGCGGAAGCGGAATAGAATCCCCTAACGCGCATGCGCCGGTGGTGACATCAGTGGCAGCTGCCGCTGACGTCACCACTGGCGCATGCGCGAACCGGCGAAGGCCTTTCGGCCAGCCCCGGCGCCAGGCGGCGGGCCTGAAAGGCCGCTAGTGCTGGTTTTGGTGCCAGGCGTCGTGGTGCCAACCGCTCCGGAGCGGGCCTAGCCCCCAAAGGTGCGGAGAATTCCGCACCTTTGGGGAGGCCCGACGCCAGAGTGGTTGACGCCACTCCCGTACGCCAGGACCCCCCGTCCCGCCGGGTAGGGGAGAATGCCGCCCCAGGTTCCCACCCTTCCTGGGTGTGAATCTGATTGCATCATTGGGGAGGGTCTGCGCGGCCATTATGGGATTTGTGCCTGCGGTTAATGGACCCACAGAATCACGGCCTCTGTTAAAATGAATAAACCATTGAAGCAATGGCCGCGATTCCCCCCCAACAATTTCTATGTCCGGTTTCAGGTGAGTTTGACGGAGTGATTCTCAGCAGCCGCAGCACCGAGAAACATCCCCCTATTCAACGGCACTTTGCTGTTTTTTCCAGCCTCAGGGAGATTCTCTCCGCCGAGGCCCCGCTTGGAGTGATTTCTGGCTGCCAAGTCGAAGCTCGCCAACAGGAAAGGCTCCTCACAGATCAGGGTGCCATTTTGGAAGGCTGCCCCACTCATCCCGCCGCAACCCCTTTTCAGCCCCCCCTCACAATTTAGATCCCCCCCACCCCCTCAACCTAGGGGAGGCCCCTGGAAACACAAGCCCCCCCCCCACCCCCTCCTTACCACCTCCCAGCTGGGAAGGCCCCGCCAGGCCTGGTCCCTGGCATTGCAAGCCTGGTGTCTGAGCACCCTAGCAGGGCCCGTGCCAGCCTGGCAGTGCCACCCAGGCATGTTTGTGTGGACCAATATTAAACAGCGCCTGGGGAAGGTCTCCCTTGCGGCTCATTTAAATATGCTGATCTAGGTCATGCCCCCTTGGATCTTGCGAGACGTTTTGCCAATCTTGCACGAGGCCTCTCGAGAAATTCAACGGCCTAGTCCCCACACCAAATTGGACACAACAAGGCCACTGAGTTTACCCTATGCTCAACGTGAGATACTTAGAGCTGCAATTCCCTTTGGAGCCACTGGGTGGCAGCATCATTGTGCTGATACAGTATTAAGCACCATCTTTAGCTCATGTTCGCCTTTTCTGGAGGCCCCCTGACAGCAGATGAGAACTTTTAATTTTGAGGATAGTTAGAGGATGGAGCAACATGCAGCAAGGCACTGGGAACATGTGGCTGGCAGAAAGGGAACAATACTTGGGTAGAGCAGACGCAGTTCCTGTGGTAGTCACCACTGATTGTATAATAGTTGTAACGATGATTATTAGAGGTAATACGGTAAGGCTCGTGTACTATAGGTACTGGGGTAAATCCCTGCCTGCTGGCTCCGCCCAGTAGGCGGAGTATAAACGTGTGTGCACACCCGAGCTGCTTCCATTCTGGTGACTAGCAGCTGTAGGAGGCCATACATCTCTGCTTAATAAAGCCTCGATTACTCTCTACTCTCGTCTCATCGTAATTGATGGTGCATCAGTTCCGAGAAAAACAGTCGGGAAGCATCAATTTAATCTGTTCACTGGATCCACTTGCGTGGGCCTTTGCCCACTCTTGTAAGCAGCAGCCTCCTTCTGCCCTGTAGTGATTCTGTGATTCAGTGGCGAGAGAAAGAGATTTGCTTTCACTTTAATGCAGGTGCCAGCTCGCCAGAGGGCGAGGTTACACACAAGCTTTGAAATGAAGACTTTGCTGCAGAGGAATGATGTTGGGTTCGCACACTGAGATGCTCGGGGTATTGGCAGCCTGCCAAGGTGTCTGGATGAGTCCAGCAACAACTTGGCACAGGGCTTTGCGCAGAGCTCAAAGCTGACCATTTCCGGTGTGGAAGTGCTGCCCATTCCCAAGGGAATACTTGTGGACTCAACTACGATGCAGCGTTTGATGGCTAATGTCTCAGTTTGCACTGCAGCATAATCTCACTTTGCTGCCATACTGACTGAGACTGGCTGTGGATACCAGTGTTCAAAGGGGTTTGCAGGGCGCAACCTGCCCTCCCGGCCGAATGGTATGGGCTCCATGGAGTGGGAACCTGTTGTCTTCTCTCAGGAGGACACAGTTCGCCCAGGAGCAGTCTGGAGTCTGGATTTCTAAACGCAGATCTGCTCCAAGCTCATTCCCCAAGACCATCTGCATTCTCTCCCACTGAAAGTCAGCCCTGTGAGTCACGAGACATGCCGAGGCCACTGGGGTAGCACTCAGACAGGCAAAGGCACATGGGGGAAAGGCATTAGGCAATGCAGAAGAGTGATTAGTTGCCATTTGTATGCAATATAGCAGCATTTAATTGATAAATTTGATTTGAAGTTTTTGTTTTGTGGTGACTTCTATTTTAGCATTGTCACCAAGCGAAAGATTGGGAAAGCAAAGTGTGGGAGTGTTTGTGAATGGGGTATAGGAGTGGCTTTTACCACTATCACCGTTGGATGATTCACTCACTGATATCCCGGCTAGAAAGGGGCTGCTTTGGTTCCCTCTTCCTTTTCCTCTTTCTCTTTCTCATCCTCCTCATCAGTTGGTTACCATTTAGCTGGTGGCAAGGACTGGGCCCTGCTGAGAATGAGCGGCATGCAGCAGACCCCGCTGAATCGTGACATGCATTGTGCTGACCACTATAGGCCTCCTCCACAGTAATCCAGATAACAAAGTGTTGTTAAACCACCTCAGTATTCGCCCTATCAAATTGCATTTAGCAGCATAGATTTCATCGTATGCACGATGCCCGCGTGTATATGAGTTGTACACCACTGTCGTGGGCTATGGTGCCAAAGGAGAACTTTTGTCACAATTACGTTCTGCCCAAATTGATTTGAAAAGGCTCAAGGACAGATTGGGAATCACTACCCCCATGGCCAGAATCCGGGGGATACCTGGGATTGACCTGCGTGATACATTGCTTTATGGTCATATACCAGCTGGACATTGAGCGAATGGAATCCCTGTCACTTGGATCAGATCTCAGAATTGACAAGCAACACCGCAGCTTTCTAGGATACAGAGTCAGGGACCTCTCTCATGCATTGGCAAACTTGGTGAAGATGTATGTCTTCTTTCACCATATAAACACTGTCACCGAAAATGGCAACTTGGAGCAGAAGCGTGCACGCATCGTTCTCCATTTTGGTGACAAAGTGCAACTCATAGCTTTGAAAAACCAAGAAATAAGAAGCCAGATTTGAAGAGTTTAGATTTTATGGCTGGTTTCATCTGAAAAATGGGCACCTGTGAATAAATCAGAGTGAAAAAACGTCACAATGGTTACCCACCCATTCAGTCTTCCTATTTCAGACATAGCAGAATAGAATCGAGTCTGCCCTGGATTCTGGCCATGGGGTTGGTGATTCCCAATCTGCCCTTGAGCCTGTTCAAATCAAATTGGGCTGGATATAATTTTGCCTGCCCGCCTCATTTGACTGATAGTAGCGTTGTTCCTTTACTCTCCATGCTGCCTGCAGCTTCTGTGCACAGCAGAAGGTCCCAGCAGTGTCGCTTGGTGATCACATGCAGCAGGTAGGCTGCTCCTCTCGCAGTCTGCCTGCTTAGTAAAGGAAAGCCGCACACCTGAAATCATGACCAGTAGGAAATCATTTTTGAAGCATTGGTCGGACATCACAGCAGGCAAGGTGGAGGGTTCCCTGGTTTAGTGACCCAACACTGGATGCTCCGGTCAACGGGATGGACTCAAGGAGGGAGGCAACGTTTTCCTCAAAACATGGCCTGATGGGGGAATGGTAGAAAGTCACCCGGGGGTTACTACCTGGAGAGTGGCCCCTTGAATGCGGCCGAAATGTCAGGAGAAAAACAAACTCCTCACATGGGTGGTCAAGGTGAGTGAATGCATCCTCATAGTTAATCCGTCCACCACACCAACAACTTGTCACTCTGTTCAGTGCGCCCTATCCCCATCACTCAGTCAGCAGGACCCCATTTCCCCCTCAGGACTCATTCCTGACAATTACACACCCAACCTCAACCACATACACCTGCCAATCCACCTACTGATCCCGACTGCCAGCTATGGTAGGCACATCACCCTAGCTTAGTACCACACAATCCTTGATCTCGCAGCTGCAGGAGAAGAGCATACGTAACATCAAGGAGAGGCAGAAGACTGGGGAGGGCTGGGCCGGATTTCCGCAGAGACAACATAGCCCATAGAAAGTCCAGGATGATGATAATTGTCAGCATTATTCTCCTTTTCCACTCCCTCTTCATCCACCTCTTGGGACGTGACAAGTGAAAGCTAAAGCTGGCGTGACTATGGTAATTCTCCTTCCCTCACACCAACCCACCCCTTGTGCTTGTATTCTTTCAGATGCCTGGCCAGCATCAGAAGAGGCAGGAGGAAGAGTGGTTCCACAAAAGTAATGAGGATGCACCATCATCTGATCGCGCACTTGCCAGGTCAGACATTGGCACTGTGAGGACCTTGGAGTCGAGTATAGTGGTGAGTTGCCAGGCATGCGTTGGCTGAATTCAGAACAGGGTGAAAGGACAGCTCGCGTGTCAACTCCCTGGGGTGTTGGGGAGTGAAGTCACGGATGGGATCTGCTGCAGAGGACTCAGATGAGGACTTTGTTGGGGCGGCATACAGGAGAACACTGATGAACATGCACACTGACATGCTGGGTGCGTTGGCAGGCCTGCCAACCAGCCTCCAGTCACAGTCATGAAGCATGGAGGAGTCTGGGTCCAGTGCAGCAGAGGTTATCGTGTAAAGCCTGCACCCCATCCAGCCCACTGTGAAATTGGTGGGCAGCTTCATGGAAAGATGCATGGTTGGTTCTGCATCACTATCCTTGCGCCAAATCTATAAATTAAGATACACATTCCTCCATCTATCACGGGAGCTAGGCCAATGCAGCTGCAGTTTGAAAGAGACAATGTTACTGAATTGTATCCGATGCTGCAAAGTGGCCAGCAGCCAAAATCATTCCCTGCCTGCCACTATTAAACAGTCCGATAGAAGATGTGGTGCCAAGCTGGTAATCCAGAGGCCTGCAAGGCATGAGTTTAAATCCTACCATGGCAGCTGGGGAATTGAAATGAAATAAACCTGGAATAAGAAGCTAGGGGCCATGTAACTACTGGCTCGTTTATAAAAACTCATCAGGTTCACTAATGCCTTGAACGGAAGGAAATCTGCCATTTTCCCGTATTCCGAGCTCTTCCATAATCCCAGACATATTATAAAACAGAGTTTTAAAATGACTGTTCAACACTTTTTCTGTGTATCTTAAAAACTTAACATTGAGGACCTACAAGGTTCATTTACTAAAGTGTTCTCTTCATATCATTCTATTTTGTCTTTCAGGCGCAGCTGGAACATGGATTTTGCCAGCAAATTCCAGGCTGTTATTCAAAACCTGAACGTTCATCTGGATAACACAATGAAAATTGCCCTGATGAGTGCAGCAGGCCTTTTTTTCTTGGTATCCATGGTCATTCTTGGGTGGCAGATCTACCTGTACTGCAAGCACAGAAAAGCAAATAAGACAAAAGGTGGGTGCTGTCTAAATTCCAGGAAGGAAATGTCTGAGATTATTCAATGGGCAGCAGTTCATGTCACTCGCCCCCTGTTTGACACTCCATACAACTCTCAAAATGATTTGCATCATAATCTCTGCCAGTAATACTGTTGAGTGGCATGGCACATGGAGCATGGACAAGAAAGCCATATTACCTCTCGTTATTTGGAGTTCTAAATTATTGCTGCAACAGGGGACAGTGAGAGTGAGTGAAATTCAGAGTGGCGTTAATTTGTAATTGTGCGTCAGTCCTACAACACGTCCACCTCAACCTTACCCCAACACTCCAGCTCCCACTTTTGAAGCCATGTCACAATGATATTACGTAATTTTGTCCCATGTTATTAAGTCCTGGAGACCCAGAAAGGTTGTGGGCAGGATTCCCTCAGCCCAGGCCGGGCCGGAGAATCGGCGGGCCGGGCGCGAATCGCACGACGGCGTCCCGACGCCGGACCGTCGATTCTGCGGAGAGCGGAGAATCGGCGTTATTGGCGCTGGCGCAGTCGGCGCTGCGCCAGACGGGGGGCGGTCTTCGCACCCCCACCCCCGGCAATTCTCCGCCGGGATGGGCCGAGCGGGCGTACAAAAAATCCCAGTCCCGCCAGCGCCGTCCACGTGTGATCTTACCCGGTGGGACCTCGGCGTGTATCCTTTCGGGAGTGGCCTGGTTAGAGGGGGGGGGTCCGACCCCGGGGGGCCTCCACTGTGGCCTGGCCAGCGATCGGGGCCTACCGATCAGTGGGCCGGCCTCTCGAGCTCGGGGACTCTTTTGATCCGCGCCGGCCCCTGTAGCCCTACGCCATGTTGCGTCGGGGCCAGCGCGGAGAAGGGAGCCACCGCGCATGTGCGCAATTGCGTGGGTCGCACTGCGCATGCGCGCATTGGCGCTGGTCGTATTGCGCAGACCCGCGGCGCCCATCTGACGCCAGGATCGGCAGCTGGAGCGGTGTGGGTCGCTCCAGTGCCGTGCTGGCCCCCTATAGGGGTCAGAATCGCTGCTCCTGAGGCCATGTTGACGCTGTCGAGAAACGCGACGGCGTTTACGATGGCATCAACATTTAGCCTCAGGATCAGAAAATCCCGCCCCAGGGCTTTGTGCTATTTTGTAGAGAAACGGGTTAACGGTTGTGCCAGTTTGGACAGTGATGTTAATGACGATGTTGGCATGACAACAGGGTCAGATAACCAAGGCACTCCAAGGGAGAAAGATCCAGAACACTCTGTGCCCAGAAAATAATGTACTTACCATGAGGTCTTGGACATAAATGGTTGCAAAGAAACAGTCTTGAGAAAAACTTTATACTGCCTAACTCCAAGCGAAATCATCCAACCAGCTGACAACACAAGTACAGGGCAACAAGCCAAACCAGACCCAGAAAGGTTGGGGGTTTGTGCTGTTTAACAAAGGGAACTGTGATGTGGGACACAAATCCTTTCCCTGCGCAGTGATAACTGCAAAACGTCTGTGTAGAGTCTGCACGTTCTCCCCGTGTCTGCGATGGTTTCCTCCGGGTGCTCCGGTTTCCTCCCACTGTCCAAAATATGCAGGTTAGGTGGATTGGCCATGATCATTGCGCAGGGTTACAGGAATAGGACAGGGTAGCAGATCTAGGTAAAATGCACTTGGGGGGGTCAGTGCAAACTCGATGGGCTGAATGGCCTCCATGAATCCATGAATCAGCATGTCGGGATTCTATGGACCCCCAGGTTTGGAACTGTGACGTTCCAGTTAGTTGGTGTCTGCTTTTAATCATTCCATTAATATACTTCTCCTGTGTAACATTCAACTAATATTGTGTTTGTAGCAAAAAATTTTGCGGATGGGACTGAACCCAAGAAACAATATACAGAAAAAAGCAACTTATCAACGCGCAGCAACTCTGCAGACTTTCTGGGTATGTCTGATGAAGATGAGTATTCAAATGTGAAAAAACACGATTACAAGGCAAGTGGAGTTCAGGATTCTGGACACTTTTACTGCACTATTTGAAAAAATTACATGGCACATTGGTTAATACATTACAATCTAGTTTCTTGTGCATTTATCTTTACTGAAGGTCCACAAGCTCCAGGAGAGTGTACAAAAGCTCAGTCTTTATCTGCAAAGCAGCGACCCTGTTGATTTTAAGATGGTTCAATCGAACGACGATCTCGTCATTGACTCAAAGGTTGAGCTTTCGGGAAACTTGAAGTTTTCTTTATCATATGATAAGAAACAATCAAAATTAGAACTGACAGTTACAGAAGGATCTAATCTTCCTGTTCGACACTCTAGTCAGCCTTCTGACTATTTCATTCGGATAAAGCTGTTTACCAGTTCACGCCGATACCAATATATCCTTCACCAATGGGACACGATGATCGTGAAGAACACTAGAAATCCCTGCTTCGGAGATCAGTTTACCTGTTATATTGAAAAGGATGCCTACAAGAAAGCTACTTTAAAACTTGAGGTACTTTAAAAAATATATTAACCCTCTTGCTGTCTTCTTATGGTCATTCAAAGATGTCACGTTAATGCCAATTTTAACAAGCCATTGAGCTTGGAGATCAGGTTACCTATTTTGTTGTACCTTGGCCGCAGTGTGGACAGCTCTCGCAATGCAGTCACCCTTACCCTGTTGCCCAACTCTTGATTGGCGTGACCATCATAGACTGAATGGTTTAATGCTATATATAATTTCCCAAAGGAGAGATCAAAATAGGTGAATGAACACCGCGATAAATCACATTTGAACTTTGAATCGTTGTGGACTTTGTATCCCAAGTGTTACATAGTTTGAACTTTGAATCGTTGTGAAGTTATGGTGCTTTATACTTATTTATCTGTAACAACTTTTTCTCATTCAATATTCTTTCAGGCTTCCTTTAGTACCAAGACTCTAAAATAAGCTATAGTTATGTCACATATCATATAAGTGAATCCAATTCACTATTACATTGAAGGCGCTGCTGTAATTACAGCACTTCAGCTTTTTCAGAGAAATAACCAATTGCCTAGACCCTCCCCCAAGTACTCTGTAATAAAACTCATTGCCTCTAACTAAAGCACCTCATTGTTACGTACCAAGGACTAGGTGTGACATTTGCCTCTGCTTATTGCTGCAGTGTTTTCAAGAAAACAAATGAAATAGTGTACACACAGATTGGATTGTTGTTAATGCTGACTTGAGTTAAACCCTTAACACAGAGTACTATTAACCCTTAAGTGGATCGGTCATTTCTTAACTTAAACCAGCTGCTACCCTAACGTGGTGGAGGTCAGTGTTAATCTCGGCATTATTAAAATCAGGATGTTAGCCACACAAAACTGAGTTTCAATAATGGTCACACTCCCCGTGTTTTGAATAACTTGTGACACAAAGGAAAGTGGCCGTGGTAGTTGGAGGCCAAACATTACCGCCCCAGACGATCATTGCAGGAGTTTCACAGCGAAGCGTCTTTGGCCAACCATCTTTAGCTGCTTCTGCTGTCACCTTCCCGCCATCATAAGGTGAGGAGTTGGGACTGTTCTCTGCTCAGTTTAATTCACAACTCTTCAAATAATGATCCGTGGTCTGAGGAGGGTTGATAAATAGCCAGTCAAATTCATGAGTGCCAGGTAATGACCATTTCAAAAAATAGAGGCCGGGATTTTCCGAAATCCCGGCCCAAGTGTTGACGCTGGCGTCAAAACCGGCGCGAACGACGCCAACGTCAATGGGCCTCCAGGCCCAGGCATTCACCCCTTCCTCGGGAGGTAGAATGGTGCTGGAGTACTGAACGCTGCTCCGGCGCAGAAAACCGTCCCGCCACGGCCGGTGCGGGTCTGCGCATGCGCGCCACGGCCGTCTCCGCGCCGGCCCCCGGGCAATATTGCAGAGCCCTACAGGGGCCCAGCACGGAGGAACATAGCCCCCCCTCCTCCCGGAATAAGCGCGCCCGCCGATCGGTTGCCCCCAATCGCGGGCCTGGCCACCGTGGAGGCCCCCCCCCCCCCGCAGTCGGCTCCCCCTCGCCACCCCCACCACCAGGACGGCCCCCGCAGCCGGAACGCCGAGGCCCCGCCGGGTAGGACCATCTGCAAAGGACGCCGGCGGGACTGTGTGGAACTCAGCAGGTACCCGGCCCATCGAGTGCGGAGAATCGCACAGGGGCCGCTTTCAACGGCCCCCGACCTGCCGCGGGATTGGAGAATCCCGGCCAGAAAGCCCAGCTATCTCCCCCGATCTTTAATGGCAGCACTATCGCTAAATCCCCACCATCGACATCTCGGGAGTCACCATTGACTCATCACAGAATCAAAGGGCTGGATTCAATGAAGGCGATATGAGCCTCAATAGCTGGCTCGAGTTCTGTGCCACCTCCTTTGGGGAAGACTCAACCAGGCACTTAACTGGGCAGAGGTGGACCTCCTCCACATACCAACAGTTTGGTGATTACATCTGTGTAATAATGTCACTGTTTTCTTTGACACTATTTAAACTTCTCTCTACTAACAGGATAAATGCAAACACTTTTAATCCAGCAATAAACAGAGGCCGGCAGTCTATATGTGCAGCTCTTACTGACGCTTAACGGCCTGTTTTTTCTGAACTTCCGTCCTTTGTGTAATCTAATTCAGGATAAATATTCTTCTGACAGGCCTGGGATTTCGACAAATATTCACGACGGGATGTTCTAGGAGAAGTGCGTTTGCCGTTTAGCAACTTAGATTTATCAAACGCAGTCGATTTCTGTGAGAAGTTACAGAAGGTCCAAAAGGTACAAATTATGCCATTATCTAGACTCTCCGTAGCAGTAATATTTTTTACTCCAGTGCTATTTCGCAGCCATGTGTTGAGCACCACAATTTGATCTTTTAAAAAGTGTTTCCCAGTGGAATACGCTGAAGGGTGCAAGCTGATGTGAAGGGAAACGGGTCTGTGCCTGTATTTACCACACGGTTGATTTATGCCGCATTGGGGTTGTGCTGAATTGAGGCCAAGGAATTTTCCGGAGGAAGCAATACATTCTTTTACCAGTATTACATTTCCAGTTCATATATCCAATCATGTGCTGAGATACCCTCAATTACGACACAGGAGAGAAGATAGGTAATTCAAAGGCTTTAATCATCAGAGATCTGAACAGCTGCCGAGAAGTGTGCTCATCACATGCTGCCGAGTGAGCCTCATCTTATATTCTGTTTCCTGGGGGCGGAGCCAGAGGCGGAGTCCCCCAGGGTTCCAAGCCCGGTCTTAAAGGGCCAATGTATTAAAGGCAAGGTACAGTTACAGCAGTTACTAATACCATTCATCACATGTGCCGTATGCGATAACTCTGCCTCCCATGACAATGACAACAGGTGGAGACTAAAGTCAATATCCCACAGCAAGTCAGAGGTAGTAAATAAATTGTGAGATCGATGTGAATGGGATGTAGGCCTCAAGTGTCCAAAATCACAAAGAGAAATTCAGTGTGATTTTTGTCCCTGTGTGGTGAATCACGGTAGCGTAATTCACACTGTATTACTATGTCTCTGTAAGCTCGGCACACGAGCAGTTGCGCTGCTCTGCCACTAGGGGGAGATGCACTGGGAGTGTACGGGAGTTTGTACTGGGCTCCACCCTTGGCTCCACCCACGGCTCCTCCCCCCTAACTGGAAGTATAAAGGTTGATGCTGAGAGCCTGCCTGCCAGTTCATCTGGAGTTCATCGTGTCACAGGCAGGCTCTGTTGTAAGACGATTAAAACCACTGTTCACTTCTAACCACATGACGCGTGAATTGATGGTCTCATCACCCTGGAACTTACAAGATAGCAAGAGATTGCTTGCAGAAGGTAGACTTGCAGATCTCCAGCAATCACAATATTGCTGAAGGAGCAGCTTGTGCACCAGATTCCATAATTGCTTAAAATTGACAGAGGGCGAACTGATTCAGGCACTTGTGTAAACAGCAACTACTTGCACTTATACAGTGCCTTTGTTTTTGTTCCCTCCAGGAGGTTGTTGGGGAAATTTTTGTGTCTCTCAAATATCTTCCAACGTCCCGGAAATTGGAGGTTACACTGCTAAAGGTGAAAACTGGCTGTCTGAGCAACAACACAGATACAGGTATTAAATTTTTATCCTACGTTTTCCTTTGGCTATTTAGGGACGATACTTTGCGATAGCAGAACTTGGAAGACGTGTTTTCATTTAAATTCGTAATGAATAAACCCTTTACCACTCAGGTGATTATTACTTTTTTTCTAACACTGATGTGTTTACAATGGATGTTGAAGTCTGAATCATTGACTGGAGACATTTGTGCTAATGCAGTGATTTTTCCATACCATGTAAAGATAAGATGAGGAGCAGCACAGTGGCACAGACGGTGCGACTGATAGACAAGTTCCGCATGCATGAGTACGGCCTCAACCGGGACCTTGGATTCATGTCGCATTACATTCCACCCCCCCCCCCCCCTACCATCTGGCCTGGACTTGCAAAATCCTACCAACTGTCCCGGCTTGAGACAATTCGCATCTCTTTAACCTGTGATTTCTCTCTCTTCAGTCGCACCGTCTGGACGTGTAAAGACTTAATTACTTGCAAAGACTCGCATTCAAAGTATCATCTTGCATCATTGAATTGGTCCATATATGTGTTTATGGAAACCACCTCTTCATTCACCTGATGAAGGAGCTGCACTCCGAAAGCTAGTGATTCAAAACAAACCTGTTGAAATTTAACCTGGCGTTGTAAGACTTCTTACAGAAAAGAAGGACATCAGTTATAGCTTAGAAGACGAGGAGGCAGTGGTGTAGGGTATTATTGATGGACTAGTAATCCAGAGACCCAGGGTCATGCTCTGGGTCCCATGTTTGAATCTCACTGTGGAAGATGGTGAATTTGAATTCAATAAAAATCTTATATTTAATGTCTAATGATAACTATGAAACCATTGTTGATTGTCCTAAAAACACATTTGGTTCATGAATGTCCTTTAGGGAAGGAATCTGTCGACGTTACCAGGTCTGGTCTACATGTGATTCCTGATCTACAGCAATGTGGTTGATTCTTAAATGCCCCCAGGGATGGGCAATAAATGCTGGCCCAGCCTGCAACATCCCATGAACAAATGAAAAAAGGCCATCTAGTTTTTAGTTTCAATAAACTGCATTGTTTACATTTCCCAGGGTTTGCTATTACAACTGAGCCTATTATGAATTGTTGGATGAGTATCAGCAGGAGTCTATGTTCATATTTTTGATAGATAGTATTAAGACATTTTTAAAGGATTATCTGTTTTAGATGTGGCAAGTGAATAAGTGTTTGTTTTCGCAACAGATTTGGCTCTTTGAGAGGATTTTTATGAATGATTTTTATGAACAGGAGTTTTTTCAGGAGACTAAATTATATCACCATTAGATTGTTAAAGGTTCAGTTTTTACTGTCCATTTCAAATACGTCCTCAGATTGCCGTGTTAGGTACACTGGTCTAACACTGGCTGCAACTGGATGCAGCTTAGATCAGAAAGATACTCCAGACCTTGAAGTTAGTTCAATTAGGTTTATTGAACTAATAGCACATTTAGCACAGTTCTCTGTGAGTTCAACTCTCTGCTAACTTAAGTGTGGTTACTCTGTCTGATTGAACCAGACTAGCTCTTAGCCACGTGGTGGAGGTGTGAGATTGTAACAACACCCTTGACTGACTCTCTAGATGTTCATCAGTGGAAAGAGGCGGAGTGAGAGTGCCTCATGTCTTTTATAGTCAGATCCCACCCCTGAGTGTCCTGCCTGCTTATTGGTCATGTCCTGTTCTCTGTGTCCATTAGCTGCTTGTCTGTGCTTGCCTGTATATCATTGTGTGTGTCTCTATATCATGACACAGATCTGCTCACAGTGGACACTGGGTGAGGGGCTATGGAGAATACATAGGACATAGAAGTGGAATATCATGTATGAGGCAGCAGGCAAACATAATGTCTCATAGAGGAGTCCGGGACAGTATGAGGAAGCTTGGACGGGGATTGGAGAGTGAGCATGGGGAAGACATGGGTATGGTGGTAGCATTGCCGGTGTGAAGAGGCGTGGAGGGCATGTGGGTGGGAGAGGCATGACCATAGAATCATAGAATTTACAGTGCAGAAGGAGGCCATTCGGCCTATCGGGTCTACACCGGCCCTTGGAAAGAGCACCCTACTTAAACTCACACCTCCATCCTATCTCCGTAATCCAGCAACCCCATCTAACCCTTTTGGACACTAAGGGGCATTTTAACATGGCCAATCTACCTAACTTGTACATCTTTGGGCTGTGGGAGGAAACTGGAGCGCTGGGAGGAAACCCAAGCAGACACGGGGAGAGCATGCAGACTCCGCACAGACAGTGATCAAAGCCGGGAATCGAACTTGGGACCCTGGAGCTGTGAAGCAACCAGTGCTAACCACTGTGCTACCATGCAGCCACGGTAACACAGTGCTAACCACTATGCTACTGTGATGGTTTGAGTGCCTCTGGTTTATGAATACAACTAGACCAATGTCCCAGTAAACAGCGGTGGGTGGTCTAGCCTGCCACCTGGCCATCCGTTTACTTCCGTTGCCACCTCAGGCCCACCTCCTCCAGATTTCATCCCACCACCTTCCCTGACTGAAAATAGGGCGGGCAGAGAACTTTTTGAAGAAGACAGGAAGTTTCCTGATTCGACCTTACCACCTCTTCCACGAAAATCCAGCTCTATAATCATCGATCCTGGCAGATGATCAAAGTCATATTTTTTTCAGATGGATGAGTTCAGATAGAGTAATGTAGAGCTAGGCGATTATGGCACTGGGCGAGAAAATCAAAGGCTGCGACTTCAAAGTTGTGAAATTAAAATCAATAAATTTGATAATTCGCAAGCTAGCACTGGGAAATAATCATGAAAGCTATCAGTTTGTTGTAAAAACCAAATGGTTCTGAAATACATTCTGAGGTAGAGAATCAACCTCTTCATCTTCCAGTCCACCTGTTACTCCAGTTTCACACTACATAGCTGACTCTTAACGCTTTCATCATAATTAGGGATGGACATTAAATATTGCCTGTCAGTGTCAGCCCACGTCCCAAGAACAAATATTGAATATTGGTGTTTGAAGAGCTTCATTTTTCTATACTCCCTTTTTTTCATGCTTTGCCTCTGCTACAGGCCAGTCATTTTAGCCTTGGTGGTGGGAAAGCATTTAGAGATGATAATTCAGAATAAAATTAACAGTCACTTGGACAATTGTGGATTAGTTAAGGAACACGAGCATGGATTTGTTCAGGAACACGAGCATGGATTTGTTCAGGAACACGAGCATGGATTTGTTCAGGAACACGAGCATGGATTTGTTCAGGAACACGAGCATGGATTTGTTACGGGTAAATTGTGTTTAAATAACTATTCAGTTTTTTTGATAAGATAACAGAGAGGGATGATTAGGGTAATGCGGATGATGTGGTGTGCATAGACTTCCAAAAGGTTTTTGTTAAAGTGCCACATAACAGGCTTGTCAGCACTATTAAAGCTCATGGACAAAATGAACAGTAGCAGGAAACGTAGAAATTCATAATGTAACCAAGCAGACTTTATGTGGTTTTTGTGAAAGGAAAATCATGTTTGACTGAATTATTAGGGTTCCTGAAGGAAGTAACAAACAAGGTGGATAATGGGGAACTTTAGATATGGCGAAATTGGATTTCCAAAAGGCATTCAATAAGGTGCCACATCAAAGGCTACTGCATAAAATAAGACCTCATGGTGTAGGGAGTAACATATTAACATAGATAGCAGATTGATTATCTAACAGGAAGCGGGAATGAATGTGTCATTTTCAAGTTGGCAAACTGCAGGACAAGATTCAGTGTTGGGGCCTCAATTATTTACAATCAATGTTAATAACTTGGATGAAGGGACCAAATGTATGAGCCTGGTCTCATGGCCTTGTCGTGCCCGACTTGGTGCTGCGACTAGGCCGCTAAATCTTGCGAGAGGCCTTTCGCGGGATTTACGATGCTTGGAACGCCTCGCGAGATCTAACGAGATCTTGCTGGGTGAGATCCAGATTACCATTTTTAAAGGAGCCATGAGGCTCATTAATTGAGCCACTGCTGCCTTACTGCGCCGAGGACCTGGGTTCAATCCTGGCCTATGTCCGTGTGGAGTTTGCACATTCTCCCCGTGTCCGCGTGGGTCTCACGCCCACAACCAAGATATGCAGGTTAGGTGAATTGGCTATTCTAAATTGCCCGTGAATTGGGAAAAAAAAAGAATTGGGTATTCTAAATTTATTTTTAAAAGTAGGTAAGGTAAGAAATCTGGAAAAAACCAGCATGGCTGAATTACTAGATTCATACAACAAAATAATCCTTATTAATGAACACTGTTAGACCAGTAATGGTATAATTTCTGCATCCTGGGAGCCTTCATTCATCAAATACAGATGTGGACGAAGAAATTCATCATTGCCTCCTATGTGCCAGCTCAGCCTATGTCTGACTGAGTAAAAGAGTGTTCTGATGGCCAGATCTCGAACCCAAGACCAAGGCATGCCGGCCAGCAGTGATCCCCAGGCTCCTATGTGCTTTGCAGGCTTAGAGAAGCTACAGCAGGCTCCTCAAACACTAGAGACGTATCACCAGTGGTACCTTTACAAGTTACTCCAAATCCTGTGGCAATAGAGGCAGTCGGACAGCAATGTCCTCTCCCAAGTCAACTTACCCATCATCGAGGCGCTAATCACTCAAAACCAGCTTCGGTGGACAGGACATGTTCCTATGCCTGGCACCAGACTCCCAAAATAACTGCAATATTCACAACTCAGCTGTGGCAGGAGACTCCCAGGAGGAGAGCGCACACACTTTAGGGATGTCCTCAAAGCATCTTTGAAGAAGTCAAGTGTTCCTGGTGTGTGACCGACAAAAATGGAGGCGGCTCATTCGTGAAGGCACCAAACAGATCGAGAATCTTTGTTGGGCACATGCAGCAACAGAGGGAGAGCGCTGACATCCAAACAGCCCATCTATCCAAATCTTCAAGTGCCGCCTGTCCCACACGAGGCAAGGTCTACAGATTACACATTGGACCGATCAGCCATCTCAGAACTCAATGAAATGGAGTTGTAGCATGACATCTTAGATCCCAGGAAACTGCCTAGGAAGAAGAACATAGATAACATAGAACAAAAAGTGCAGAAGGAGGCCATTCAGCCCATCGAGTCTGCACCGACCCACTTAAGCCCTCACTTCCACCCTATCCCAATAACCCCTTATCACCTTTTTTTGACACTAAGGGCAATTTAGCATGGCCAATCCACCTAACTGGCACATCTTTGGACTGTGGGAGGAAACCGGAGCACCCGGAGGAAACCCACGCAGACACGGGGAGAACGTGCAGTCTCCGCACATACAGCGACCCAGCGGGGAATCGAACCTGGGACCCTGGCGCTGTGAAGCCACAGTGCTAGCCACTTGTGCTACTGTGCTGTTCACAAATTAGGAGCAGTTATAGACCACTTGGCCCCTCGAGCCTGCTCCGCCATTCAATAAGATCATGGCTGATCTCATTGTAACCTCAACTCCACGTTCCCATCTATCCCCGATAACCTTTCTTCCCTTGCTTATCCAGAGTCTGTCAATTTCTGCCTTAAAAATATTCAAAGAAAAGCTGCTATATAAGGAGCCGAGGGCGAGTGTCCGCATAAACAACATCAGCTCGAGATACTTTTCCCTCCACCGTGGGACGAGGCAGGGACGTCCGAAGTCCCCCCTGCTGTTTGCACTCCCGATTGAGCCGCTGGCCATCGTATTAAGAAGTTCGGGGGTATGGTAAGGAATAGTGCGGGAGGGTGATAGAGCATAGGGTGTCCTTATATGCCGATGACTTGTTGTTATACGTGTTGGAACCGAGTGTGTCAATAGGGGGAATATTGGAGCTGCTTCGAGTGTTTGGGCCTTTCTAGGGGTATTTTGTGGTATCACGGCTGGGTGTGGGGGCATGGGTGGGGGGGGGGGGGGGGGGGGGTGCTGCCATTCTGTAGGGCAGGGACTCACTTTAGTACCTGGGGATGCAGGTTGCCCGGGAGTTGGGGAGGGGGGCACATTGCGCAGGCCTAGCCCCTAAAGGTGAGGAGAATTCCGCACCTTTGGGGAGGCCTGATGCCGGAGTGGTTGGCGCCACTCCGCTACGCCGGGACCCCCCGCCCCGTCGGGTAGGGGAGAATCCCGGCCCTGATGTGGTCTCACCAATGCTCCATACAACTGAAGCATAACCTCACTACTCCTGCATTCAATTCCCCTCGCAATAAATGATAACATTCTGGATGCGATTCAATGGCCTCGCCTTGCCCGACTTGGTGTTGGGGCAAGACCCTTGAATCTCTCGCAAGGTTCAAGACATCTCGCGAGATTCTGCTGAATCTCGTGAGACGTCACGATCTGGAACTCGCTCTCACTGGGCGCGTACCAGATATGTATATTAAATATCTGTCCGCAGGATTCTCTTGGATCCCGGGATTCATCAGCCTGATCTAGGAGACCTCACCAGGACGCCATTTAGTACTGGTCCACGTAATGGCACTTGAGGGGGGTCTCCCAGGCCATTGGGGATCCCTGGGTGGTCAGGCACAAGGATGTGTGGTACCCTGGCATTCCCCTGGCACCCAAGCACCTTGACACTGCCAGCCTGGCACCTTGGCACTGCCACATGGGCATCCTGGCATATGGTACCTGGTTGGCATGGGGCACTGCCAAGGTGCTAGGCTGGCAGTGCTAATATGCCTAATTGCTAGGTTCCCGTACCAGGGGCCAGGCCCAGGGATGCCTTTCCCATAATAGGTGGGGTAAGGGGGGAATCGAGGACCCCAGAAGAGGTAGGCTGGGTGAAGTGGCCACGGTGAGGGGGGGTCAAAAGGTCGGGGCTGCCTTTAAAAATGGTGCCTAGATCCAGGAGTTGCCTTCCTGTACTGTTGAACTGAGCTCGCCTTTTGCAGGAAATGACTGAAGTGAAGCATCGACGGGGAGTTCCTCACCGGGGAAAAAAAAAGGCAAAGTGCTGTTGAATAGCGTGGTCGTTCTCGACGCTGCAGGAGCTCATTTCTGGGCAGGCGCTGAGAAAGACCCTGCTAAACACACCCCAAACCGGACATAGAATTTCTATGGCTGAACCACGCCCTCTATTAGTTTCTCTAATTACTTGCTGTACCTGTGTGCTAGCCTTTTGTGATCCATGCACTTGGACACCCAGATCCCTCTGCACCTCAAAGCTCTGCAAACTCTCACCATTTAGAATATGTGTTTCTTTTTTCTTTTTCCTGCCAAAATGGACCAATTCACACTTTCCCACATTATACCCTATTTTCCAGATCTTTGTTCACTCACTTAAGCTATCTATATCTCTTTGCGGTCTCTTTGTGTCCTCTTTGAGGGGGGGGGGGATATTCAGCTCACGTTACCCATCAGCAAGAATGACGACTTGAGCGGAAAGTCCCGTGCGAATCAGAAAACGGGATTCTCATCAGTGAGATGACGGTGACGTAACAGGGTTCCTGCCCAGAAAGGGTGCGAATCTCATTGAAATACGTTTTGATACATTTTATTATACTTACTGAGCACCCCCGCCACCCCCCTCGCAGAATATCCCTGCCTCGTCAAGATGATCTCGGCACAGTTTACAGCAGCTATTTAAAAACGTGAATCGGTCAAGGAGATCTCCCCCAGGGGCGCAAAGATAAATGAGGGTAGAGGAACATGCATGTGACCCCTGGCTTGTCCCCTGGCACAGATCAGCACGGCCAACTTGTCAATTCCAAGCTGTGCCAAGAGGCAGTGCCAGGTTCGGACCCTCTGGGGAATCTCACTGGGGGCAGGGTTCGTGTTATGTTTGTTGGAGGGAGGGCAGCACGGTGGCCTAGTGGTTAGCACAACCGCCTCACGGCGCTGAGGTCCCAGGTTCGATCCCGGCTCTGGGTCACTGTCCGTGTGGAGTTTGCACATTCTCCCCGTGTCTGCGTGGGTTTCGCCCCCACAACCCAAAAATGTGCAGAGTAGGTGGATTGGCCACGCTAAATTGCCCCTTAATTGGAAAAAATAATTGGGTAATCTAAATTTATTTTAAAAAAATGTTTGTTGGAGGGGAGGACACCCCCAATGCTGATGTTTGTGGTGAGGGGGAACGCACAATGCTGGTGGAGGGGTGGGTCCCCCTTGCCTGTTGGGGGATGGAGTTGGGGAGCTTTATTTTCTGTGCTGGCAGGGGCGCCCTTTAAAATAGTGCCCCGATCTATGTGAAGCCGACCTCTATCAGCTCTATCAGCCACAGTGACAGCGTAAATCCCGCCCACTGAATTTATTGTTCAGTGAGTCTCAGAATGTGGACCAAAAACTCGGCTGTGCAGCTGGAGAGTTTCACGTTGGGTTTCAGTCAGAGCCTGATAAAATCAGGGAAAATTCCACCCCACATCTTTGATCCCTTCACTTGTATCAGGTGGAAGTTTGAGCCCACATTTGCCGTCAGTGTGAACAAGTGGGAAGAAATTACAGCGACAATTGGAACTGTGATTCTCGCCGGCGAAATCGCATTTTCTGATTTTCCAGGCCTCTCACCGGTGGCTATAGATGCCGTAAAACCCCCACAGTGCAGAAGGAGGCCATTCACCCCATCGGGTCTGCACCGGCCCTCTGAAAGAGTTCCCACCTACAGCCACACACCAACCTATCCCCATCGCCCTGCAACCCCACCCAACCTGGGTGGGGGACACTAAGAGGCAATTTAGCATGGAGACCCTCACACAGCGGGAAGGATGACTGCAGTGGGAATGAACCCCCACAATCAGGCAGCACTGTGAAACCAGCGGGCATGGGATGTTTAGGACCTTGAAGCCACTGGTTATGGAGGCCAGGTTGTCTGTGTTTAGTGTCTGGGTGGCTGGCTGTTCAAGTTGGAATGCTTGTTTAACCCACCACCCCTGAGGGCTGGGGGAATAAGGGTGCTCTCTAAGAGTGAAGTTGTAATTCTAATTTCAGTCTTCACACTCATCAGGTGTGTCGACCCTGCCACAGGGAGATGGCTAATGTGTGATAGGGGAGGGAGTGAGGTTCAGTGGAAAGGTGCTCACAATAGGGGGAAGCGCAGGGGGTGTCCCAGATATGGGAAAAGCTGAGGGTCAGAGTACAGTGAGGACTCCTGTTCGCTCATTTTGTTGTTCTCTTCATTTCAGTTTTTGATTCTAGGGAACCATGGAGCCAGTCAAGCTGGCAATTCTTTTGATTGCGATCGAGCAGCAGCAGCGACATTGAAGACCATAAGACAGAGGAGCAGAATTAGGCGATTCGGCCCATCAAATCTGCTCCGCTATTCAATCATGGCTGATATGTTTCTCATCCCCATTCTCCTGCCTTCTCCCCATAACCCTGCATGCGGCCAAGACCAGCGCCCTGCAGAGGAGGGGGACGCAGGCCCATTGATTTTCCAGGAGCAGGGCCACAGGTGACAGAGCTGCAGAGGAGACAATACCGACCACAGGTACTCTGACATAGGACTTCCTACCTCTAGATGTCAGAGGTCGGTGCTGCTAGGGGCCATGGTGTCCAGGGGTCATGAAGATGATCCGGGCTGGTTGACCTGCAGTGGAAGGTAGATGGCGGGATGGGGGAACACTAATAGGAGAAAGGTCACTCTCGTGAGGCTTGCATCATGTGTGGGTTGAGGGTTCTCACTTGTGTATTTGGCCCTGACCTTGCCCTCTGCACAGGTGTGGTCCTGTTCCTTGCCAGAAAGCTGAAGGGCTTGTTCCTCAAATGGGGTTAGGGTCCTAAGCCCTGGCATCACTCCGGTTGTTGATGCCGACTGTGCTCGAGTTTGTCCTGCAGTGAGATGTGAAGAGTGTACCTTGAAGTGCGTGGGAGGTGAATGGAAGCGGGCACTTGAGGAGCACCAGAGCTACTGGGGGGAATATGGGGAGGGGAGGGTGATGGTGGAGCCTGACGAGTGCTGTGACCCCGTGAGGTGGGTGGGAGTGAGATCACCATGGAGTTGTGAGGGGTGTATTCAGGAGTGCTGAGGGAGACATGAAGAGCTGGACTTACCCTGGCTGCATGAAGAAGGTCATTCATCTCCTTACGGCATTGCGGCCCTGTCCTATTTCGGGGTGAGCTGGCACTGAAAATCACGGCAACAGCCTGCCAGGCGAGGTTTGACACTTTGCTGAATGGGTGTCTGCCCGATCGTGGGTAGAGAGTTCTCGCCTCTGATCGACCCCATCGAGAAGTTTGCTGAGGGCTCCCTCTATAACACATGGTGCTGTCTTTCTGGCAGCCATCTCTCCGATTGGACTTGGAACAAGTACTGGGTAGGCGTTTAAAAGGAGCGCCCCACTGATCACAGAGATTTACTTTTCCTGGGGCAAGCGTATCAGAGGCAAGTCGCCAGAAGAGTGAATCATGTGGAGAGGCTGAATATACGATGAGTTTTCCCACTGTCGGTGCTGCGAGGATTCTCCCCAAATTTCTCACTGGAACCGACACTGAAAACAATTGTAAGAAATTGAGGCACTGATCCCTGTGGCACACCACTTGTTACACCTTACCATCCATTTGTGCCTACTCTCTGTTTACGGTTAGCTAGCTAATCTTGTATCCCTGCCAATATGTTACCCCCTACACCATGAGCTGGATGGAAGATATAACCAATTGTACACCCACAGAGAAGCTAGGCGACGAACAGTGAGGTGTGTAATAAAAGGATCTGGTACCTAAAGGATTAACATGAGACTGAGTACAATACCATCCACATGGTGATGTAAGAAAGCACATGACCTAGAGCTAGGCCCAGTCTCGACATGAGCAGTAATGTGTAAGGACCTAGTATGGAGTCCCCTCCACACTTATTATAAACATGTACATAGTTTCTTTTAAAATTTAGAGTAACCAATACATTTTTCCAATTAAGGGGCAATTTAGCATGGCCAATCCACCTACCCTGCACATTTTTGGGTTGTGGGGGTGAAACCCACACAAACACGGGGAGAATGTGCAAACTCCACACAGACAGTGACCCAGAGGCGGGATCGAACCTGGGACCTTGGTGCATGAGGTGTCAGTGCTAACCACTGCGCCGTGCTGCCATAACATGTACATAGTTAGGCATTGTAACTCTTCCAAGGCAACTTCATGGTGTCCAAGCAGTATCCTTCAAGGGCAATGACAAGAGAATATATCATGGTAACAGCAGTGATATCCATCAGTGTGTCATTCAATTTATTATCAGAAACTGTTCTGCTTCCTTCATTAATGCTTAACAAGTAAACTCCTCAAGAGTCAGTTAGTGTGGTGAGGAAAACTTTGAGCGAGGAAGCCACTTGTCACCTAATGAATGTTTCTTTACTTCCCAAACTCTGAAATATAGGGAAGTAATTATTGCGCTGGGGGTGGGTAGCATTGGCAGTCCTGGTCAATGCTGACTTTCAATCTTTTAAAAATAAATTTAGAGTACCCAATTTTTTTTTTCCAATTAAGGGGCAATTTAGCATGGCCAGTACACCAAACCTACACATCTTTGGGTTGTGGGGTTGAAACCCACACAGACACAGGGAGAGTGTGCAAACTCCTCACGGACAGTGACCCAGGGCCGGGATTCAAACCCTGGTTCTCAGCGTTGTGAGGCAGCAATGCTAACCACTGCGCCACCATGCCACCCTATGACTTTCATTCTTAAGGTTGCATGTTGAACATGAAACAGCATCAGAAGTAATAGGAGCAAGTAAGAATTGTAAAGAAAAAGCATATGTTTCAGAGCGAAACTTAACATTAATTAACTGCTTATCTATTCAGCCTTTATAATAAGCCAATGAATGTTAGGCATGAGATGGTGAAAGTAATGGAACGGGAGGATTAATAATATTAGGGGCGCTAGAGGTCGCTGTTACTCTATTGCTGTGGAAAGGCTCTACTTGCTGTGAGTAGAAATAATTTCCACAATTAAGAAAACTTGAATATGTTTTCACAATTATTTTATGAGAAAATTGGCCCAACAGTAGAAACCAAAAGTTCACAAAGGAAATGTTAAACATAAGGGTTGGGAAAAGAACGAGTAGATCACATTGGTGGCAGTGAGCAGAATGAGAAGGGCTGTGTGCAGCAAGAAACCCAAGGGAAGTATCTAAAGTTAGGATTATATTCATTGGCGTTTAGAAGGGTGAGAGAAGATTATAAAATTCTAACAGGATTAGACAGGGTAGATTCAGAAATAATTTTCCCGATGGTGGGGGAGTCCAGAACTAGGGGTCAGAGTTTGAGGATGAGGGGTAAACCTTTTAGAACTGAGGTGAGGAGAAATCTCTTCACCCAGAGAGTGGTGAATCTGTGGAATTCGCTTCCACAAAAGGTTGTTGAGGCCAAATCGTTGTGTAATTTCAAATCGCAGAAATGGCAGGCTGGAGCAGCATAGTGGCTGGCAGCCATTTCGCCAGCTGCTGCAGGAGGCCACACATCTTAGTGTAATAAAGCCTCAGTTGTATTCAACTCTCGTCTTTGTGCAATTGATCGTGTATCATTGTTTGACCTTTATCTCTGGGGATCCATTTGCCCAAAAGCAACAGAAACAATGAAAGGGAAGTAAAGAGAATCAAAATCCTCTCAACAATTAATTGTTAGTGTGATAAGAATCATTTGTAGATAGGTTTGGAATAAGTTACTCAGTATCAGAGGGAGCACATGCACAGCTTTCGGGAGCTAGTTCAGAGTGACCATCTCTCACAGACATGCAACTCATTATGACAACAAAATGCATTTTTAGATCTTGGTTGTGGGACAGGCATACCAGCTAACATAAAAGAGAATCCAAGGGCTGCGTTTTACAGGGTACCGTAATCCCAACTCCCTCTCCCGATCGATATTAAACTAGGAGCAGCCTTAATTGTTTCAGAGTGGGAATTTCAGTCCCAGCTGGGAAGAAGTCCCGCCTTAGAGAACTGCTAACCAATCAGACTGGCTGGCAGCTCTGTCGTCTCAGCGGCGCCAGGATCGAGCGGTGGCCACTGCTGGGACTACAGACAGTCCCCAAGAAGTAGACTGGTGCAAGCGAACGTAAAATGAAACCTGTGATTTTGGACTAGCCTGGCTGGCCGCTCAGAGAAGGTACATCCCTTCATGCCCAACAGCAGCTCATGCAGGGAAAGCTATAGGACTACCAGCCTTGTCTCTGCCTTCCCCTGCCACACATGAAATAGCGGCAGAGGCGTAATGAGGCACATAAATTTAAGGTGAATGGTGGAAGATATAGGGGGGATGTCAGAGGTAGGTTCTTTACCCAGAGAGTAGTGGGGGCATGGAATGCACCGCCTGTGGAAGTAGTTGAGTCGGAAACATTAGGGACCTTCAAGCGGCTATTGGATAGGTGCATGGATTACGGTAGAATGATGGGGTGTAGATTAATTTTTTCTTAATCTAGGACAAAAGTTCGGCACAACATCGTGGGCCCAAGGGCCTGTTCTGTGCTGTATTTATCTATGTTAAGTGGCTATTAATTGACCATTTAAGGGTCTCAATAGACTTCAGGGCAAACAGGTTACCCTGTCCACCGTAATATTGGAGATGTCAGGTCAGGAATGGGTGGAAAGGCATCGTGAAGACCACCCACTTTAATTTATGAGCTTGCCGTCTACAAATATGCCAGTGGATGGGCCATAGAATCCAGCCCCAAAAGTCTTCTATCAGCATAGAAATAGTTAAAGGGTTTTAAAATGAGAGAAGAGGTGATTAAGGACCATTGGCAGAACCCTGCCAAAAGATCTGAATAAAACACAAGGGTCCATTGTCCTCAAAGTGGAATGGATCAATTCATCAGTCTAAAAATTCAAGCTGCTGTCAGAAAGCTAACTCCCTGTTAGTCTGTAAGTGGGTGTTGCAAAGACATTCTTTTATACATAGTAAAACCTGTTACAGGACATTCAAAGTGTGATTTGTGCTTGAAATCTACATTGGTTTGTTTCACGATATTGTCCTTTTAATCCAACTCACATATCTAATTTTTCAAAATGTATTTATGGAATGTGGGCGTCGCTGGTTAGGCCAGCATTTATTGCCCATCCCTAGTTGCCCTTCAGAAGGTGGTTGTGAGCTGCCATCTTGAACCACTGCAGTTCCGGAGGTGTAGGTACACCCTCAGTGCTGTTAGGGAGGGAGTTACAGGATTTTTGCCCCTGCCACAGTGAAGGAACAGTGATATATTTTCAACTCAGTGTGGCGAGTGATTTGGAGGGGAACCTCCAGGTGGTGGGGTTCCCAGGTATTTGCTGCTCTTGTTCTTCTAGATCAGTGTTTTTCAAACTTTTTTTCCGGGGACACATTTTTACCAACCGGCCAACCTTCGGGACCCAACCCGGCCGACCTTCACGACCCACGCTGGCCGACCTTCACGACCCACGCTGGCTGACCTTCGTGTCCCACGCTGGCCGACCTTTGCAGCCGACGCCGGCTGACCTGCACGACACACCATTTTCTTTGACCTTGTTTGTTGCTGACAAAAATGGAGGAAATGGTTTTGGGTCCCTTTGGCCCCAATGGTCCCTTTGTCCCTTTGGTCCCTTTGGCCCTCGAACTTGAAAAAAAAAGGCTGCGACCATATAAAAAAAAATGCGGCCACACTGTGCATGCGTGCCCGATCATTGGTGCGCATGCGCAGAGCGGCCAAATTATTTTTATCTGTTCCTGGCCATTTTGAAGGCCGCTCGCAGCCGGCATTATTAAAAGCCGGCTGCTGCAGCTGCCGCATGCGAATTTGCGCGATCGAGTGCGCCGTGACGGACGGCTCCGTGACCCGCCCGACACCTGCCTGCGACCCACCCGCGGGTCGCGCCCCTGAGTTTGACAATGCCTGTTCTAGATGGTAGTGGTCGTTGGTTTGAAAGGTGCTGCCTCATGAACCTTGATGAATTATTGCGTGCATCTTGAAGACGGTACACACGGCTGCCACTGTTCGTCAGTGGCGGAGGGATTGAATGGTTGTGGAAATGGTCGCAATCAAGCGGGCTGCTTTGTCCTGGATAGTGTCAAGCTTCTTGAGTGTTATTGGAGCTGCACTCATCCAGGCAAGTGGAGAGTATTCCATTGCACTCTTAACTTGTACCTTGTCTTGTAGATGATGGACAGGATTTGTGGGCACAGGAGGTAGGTTATTCATCATAGGTTTCCCAGCCTTTGACCTGCTCTGGTAGTCACAGTATTTATATGGCCACTCCAGTTCATTTTCTGGTTAGTGGTAACCCAGGATATTGATAGTGCGGGATTCAGCAATGGTAATGTCATTGAATGTCAAGGGGCAATGGTTCGATCCTCTCTTGTAGGAGATGTCATTGTCTGGCACTCTGTGGCACGAATGTCACGTGTCACCTGTCACCCCAAGCCTGGATATTGTGCAAGTCTTGCTGCATTTGAACATGGACTGCTTTATTATCTGAGGAGTCGTAAATGGTGCTGAACATTGTACAGTCAACTGTAAACATCCCCACTTCTGACCTTATGACGGAAGGCAGGTCATTGATGAAGCAGCTGAAGATGGTTTTTCCTGGGACACTACCCTGTGGTACGCCTGCAGTGATGTCCTGAAGCTGAGATGACTGACCTCCAATCCCTCAATTATCTTCCTTTTTGCCAGGTATGACTCCAACCAGTGGAGAGTTTCCCCTCTGATTTTCATTGACTCCAGTTTAGCTAGGGATCCTTGATGCCACATTCAGTAAAATGCTGCCTTGATGTCAAGGGAATTTACTCTGAGCTCACCGCTGGCATTCAGCTCTTTTGTCCATGTTTGAACCAAGACAAAAAGGAGGTCAGGAGTTGAGTGACCCTGGCGGAACACAAACTGAGCGTCCGTGAACACGTTACTGCTGAGTATGTGCCGCTTGATAGCACTATTTGTGGAGCCTCATCCTCCCATGAATTATTTAATTGTCAACCACCATTCACGGCTGGATATGGCAGGACTGCAGAGCTTAAATCTGATCCGTTTGTTGTGGAATCACTTAGCTGCCTATTACTTGCTGTTTATGTCGTTTGGCACACAAGTAGTTGTAGCTTCACCAGATTAACGCCTCATTTTTTGGTTTGCCTGGAGTTGCCCCTGGCATGCCTTCCTGCAATCTTCATTGAACCAGAGTTGATCCCCTGACTTGGTGGTAATGGTAGAATGAGGATATGCCGGACCATGGGGTTGCAGATTGTAGTTGAGTACAATTCTGCTGCTGCTGATGGCCCACAGTGCCTCATGGATGCCCAGTCTTGAGTTGCAAGGTCTGTTTGCAATCTATCCCATTTAACACAGTGGTAGTGCCACACAACACGATGGAGGGTATCCTCAATGTGAAGATGGAACTTGGTCTCCGCAAGGACTGTGTGGTGGTCACTCCTATTTTTTATAAATTTAGAGTACCAATTAATTTTATCCAATAAGGGGCAGTTTTAGTGTGGCCAATTCACCTACCCTGCACATAGAACATAGAACATAGAACATAGAACAGTACAGCACAGAACAGGCCCTTCGGCCCTCGATGTTGTGCCGAGCAATGATCACCCTACTCAAACCCACGTATCCGCCCTATACCCGTAACCCAACAACACCCCCCTTAACCTTACTTTTTAGTACACTACGGGCAATTTAGCATGGCCAATCCACCTAACCTGCACATCTTTGGACTGTGGGAGGAAACCGGAGCACCCGGAGGAAACCCACGCACACACGGGGAGGACGTGCAGACTCCGCACAGACAGTGACCCAGCCGGGAATCGAACCTGGGACCCTGGAGCTGTGAAGCATTTATGCTAACCACCATGCTACCGTGCCGCCCATATCTTTGGGTTGTGGGGGCAAAACCCAGGCAAACACGGGGAGAATGTGCAAACTGCGCACGACAGTGACCCAGAGCCGGGACCTTGGCGCCGTGAGGTAGCAGTGCTAACCACTGTGCCACCATGCTGCCCGTGGTGGTCGCTCCTACCAATACCGTCATGGACAGATGCATCTGGGCAGGCAGGTTGGTGAGGATGAGGTCAAGTATGTTTTTCCCTCTTGTTGGTTCCCTCTTCACCTGCTGCAATCCCAGGCTTGTAGTTATGTCATAGAACCATAGAATTTACAGTGCAGAACGAGGCCAATCGGCCCATCGAGTCTGCACCGGCCCTTGGAAAGAACGCCATACTTAAGCCCACACCTTCACTCTATCCCCCTAACCCAATAACTCCACCTAAGCTTTTATTTTGACACTAAGGGGCAATTTAACATGGCCAGTCCAATTAACCTGCACATCTTTAGACTGTGGGGAGAAACCGGAGCGCCCGGAGGAAATCCACGCAGACACGGGGAGAAAGTGCAAACTCCACACAGACAATCACCCGAGGCTATAATTGAACCCGGGATCCTGGGGCTGTGAGGCAGCAGTGCTAACCAACGTGCCGCCCTTGGCCAGCTGGTCTGTGGTGGTACTACCGAGCCATTCTTGGTGATGGACATTGAAGGCCCCACCCAGAGGGCGCCCTTGCCACCCTCAGTGCTTCCTTGCCCACGTTTGACCTGGTGCCATGAGACGTCATGACGTCCAGCGTCGATGTTGAGGACGCCCAGGGCAGCTCTCTCCCGACTCTATACCACTGTGCCGCCACCTCTGCTGGGTCTGTGCTGGCAGTGAGACAGGACATAACCAGGAATGGTGATAGTGATGTCTGGGACATTATCTGTGAGGTACGATTCTGTGATTATGACTATGTCTGGCTGTTGTATGGCAGGTCAGTGAGACAGCTCTCCCAATTCTGGCACAAGCCGCCAGATGTTAGTAAGGAGGATTTTGCAGGGTTTACAGGACTGAGTTTACGTTGTCGTTTCCTGTGCCTGGGTCGATGCCGGGTGGTCCTTCTGGTTTCATTTCTTTGTATTTTCTTTGTACGGTCTTTTCATTCTGAGGCCTTTAACTCAACGTGCTGAAACTTCACATATAAATGACAATTTTAGGGAGAAAACACATTAAAGTTCACAGAGAAATTCTTCATTTCACACAAATATATAAAAATATGTACATTTCCATTCAGATAAGATTTATCCTAACAACTTAAAACTTTTTTATTCTAAACAAAACTTCAAGTAACAATGGGGAGAAAAAGAATCTTCGAGACGTCCGACTCCAGGGACAATCGAAATGAACAAAGCTCACATTTCCTTTCCTTCTGCCAACCACTGCCATCTATATTTCCTTTTTAAAGCCTTGGTATCTTGCCTGACCCATTTCCCCTGCTGTGACCCATGTTTCTTCTCTGATATTGACTGGGCATTGGTTCCATATCTTTCAGGGGCATTTAGCTTGCACGACAACATGTTGATCTTTTGAGTGCAGATGATGGACCTCATACATTTCCTCCAACCTTCTCCAAAGTCCCATGTTGCCGCTGGGGTGAATGGTGTGCCTATAGGTGTGATCAGTGTCTGGGCACATGCAAGATCAGCTACTATTGGGTTCGGTATCTCTCTTTGTCTCCACTCTATAGGTGCAGCTCAGACAAGCTGACTTTACCATTCTCCAGGAAGGGTCAGGTAAATGGCCTGAAGTTAAAACTCACCACTATTCTTAGAATTCCCCCTATACCAAAAAAGGGTCGATATTCTAAATGGTGAACAGGGATTCTCACTCCCTGACTCCGATGCAGGCTTCGGTGGATGCTATTCAGGTCAAACTATATTTTCAAGTTATCCCCCAGTATAACCCATACCTTCACCGAAGAATTTTACCTACTTACCCCTTAGTAGCATCGATGTCCTGGGTCCTGCGTTGTTAAGTAAGTAAAGTAGGCTAATAACCACTGTTTCAGGTTAAAACTTTAAAGTTATTTTATTATTATAATTTTTTTTTAACGCTGTAAACACTTTCTTAACAGAAAGGTAAAAAGATCTTGCTTCTGGATCCTTCCTGTTGGTTGAATGGACCTTCAGGCCCACCTTGACAATCAATCTTCTTTAAAATCTGGTCTTCTTGAGTTGTATTCGCTGGTGAACTCGGTTGCTGTGTCCTATCCTTCCCATGTACCGAGCTGTGAGAGCTGGCTCTGGCTCTGCTGGCTGTCCCCTTTCTTCGCGTTTATATTCTCTTTTGAAGAGTTATTAAATTTTTACGACTTTATTGTAAATGAGCTTGTTTCACTTTGATAGTTAAAAAGTATCTTTGATGTAAACATTTTAATACCACTAATTATTCATTTTGGGCATAACGTCTCCTCTCAGATCTGATTTTAAAATGCTTTGGTTTCAATAGTTAACTTTTATTTCTGTGATTTCGAATCGTTTAATTTTCTAATTGTTCCCAGCTCATAACTTTGCCTTTGATTTTGACTTTAAATTATGTCTCTCGTAGACAGGCCGTCTCCAATTTTCTTTTAATTGACTTGATGTTCGTAGTATTTTACACTTAGAATTGACACCAAATTCGACTGAGCATCATCCATCCTTTCCAGCGTTTTACTAAAAGAGTTTATTTCAATGAAGGTGTGAAACTTTGCTTTTAGCTGTATGCTAAAATTTAACTTGGTTATGACTTGAAAGACTTGCCTGCTTTAAACATTCGTCACTTAATTCAATTGAAACTCTCATCCATGCTTTTCCAGATGCTTCCTGAGATAGTTACATTCCATGAAGGTGTGAGCCATTGTTTTAGCTTACCACATGAAACCTGTGTGTTTGCTAAGCCTGTTTATGAGCAAGAATCTGCATTTTATAATCCTGCTCTTTGCAGCTGCTATTAACCTTTTGTGGGATCTTTCCCTGTATCCTCTCAGACCAGATATTGCCAGACTTCCATGTTTCAAGAATAGGCCGTTGCTGAGATCGTCGACTGCACGGATTCATACCGGGGCGGTGCATCTAACACAGACCCTGACTGTCTCAGTATCCATTTGCATATGTTCTTCCAATATATTCCCCACTTTTCTCCCCGTGTCTGCGTGGGTTTTCTCTGGATGCTCCGGTTTCCTCCCACAGATGTGCAGGTTAGGTGGATTGACCATGCTAAATTGCCAACCTTAGTGTCCAAAAGTTAGATGGGGTTATGGGGTTACAGGGATAGGGTGGGGGAGTGGGTGTAGACTCCATGGGCCGAATGGCCTCCTTCTGCACTGTAGGGATTCTATGAGTTCCCCTCACTTAGCCTCAGGTTATCCTGAGAGATCAGTCACCCTGTAGAGGCTCCAATTACCCTTTGATGAATGTGGGCAATTCTGGTTCAAAGTGCCTCTTGTTCGTTTAATAATTGTCACTTTCCCTGAATCAGCCTCCCTATCTTTGATTTCCCCGACTGACGAGTAGCAAGGTAACATATACACAGAATCACTATTCCTATCTCCTCTTTCTCTTTTATCTGTTACCACACAATACCTTAGACTTGTCTGGGCCCCATGATGGATCCCAGCCTTTCTTAGTCAGTTTATTTATGAACTTCATATTTTTATTTGCCAAATATCCAGTGAGTGAACCTTTGGGTCCCCAATCTATATTTCTATTTGTTATGGCTAATGCTTATTTGATTCAATGATAACTATTATTGCCTTCTTATGAGGCGACGGATCCCTGCCCATTCTACTTTTTACCCCTTACCCCACTCAATGCTAGAAAGTGGTTGATACTGCTTTACCCCACAGGTTCTCTCACTGCACAGGAAACCAGGAAACGGTTGATATTTTTTTACCGCACTGGTTTTCTCTACTTAAATTTACTCTGGAGACAATTACAATAATCCCTTCCTTTTCCTTTAACTAAGGACACAAATCATGCTCATTGCGCAATGCTACCTTTGGTTACTACAATCAGACTCGTATGCTTGTTTAAATCCTCAAATCAACCCACGAGCTTCTCATTTAATGTTCAATCCGGTGCTCGTGTCCAATACAGCGAGAATCCTGCCGACTACAGCAAATTGTCATGATAAAAGATTTAAACCACTCAAGTCTGTAAGTTACAGTAACAGATTTTTATTTGCAAGCATGTTTGGGAGACACAACCTGTTCCTACAGGGTGTCCCTTTTGGTTACCACGCGTGTGCTTTAAAATCCTAATAAACAAAATTATACAGGTTGAAGCTGTTCCCTTATCTCTCTGATGGCTCAAGTCTGTGCTTAACATCACAGTTTTGCTCACTCATCCTGTGAAGGTCATTTAAAAACAAATATTTTAAAAATTTATTTTCTGGGTGTTTTTTCTTTTTTTCTTTTCCCTCTGCAGGTCCTTTTTATTTTGAATGCCTGCACTTTGGGAATGTTGGCAAACGCACATATTATTTTTCAAGTTGTGAGTTGTTAACTCTGCAACTCTTCCCCCGCCCCTGTACAAGAAGCCAGGGACCTGACGGAAAGGGTTTCCTTTCTGTTAAACTCTGCAGGCGTTTTCTCTTTTCTTTACTGTGCTCTGCCGGTTTCTCCCTTTATTCTGGAAAGATTTTTTCTCTCAAGGTGAATTCGGAATGCCATTGCACTTTTAAGCTATTCGGAGGGTTGCCTTGATTTCTTTTCAACTTGTGCCGCAGTAATTGAGCTTTCCCGCTCTGATCAGCCTTTCGCTGATACCTGTTGCCGTCACTGACCCTATTTGGTAATCATTCCTAAAGTCTGTAGAATTTAAAAAATAATCACTGGAAGTTACTATTAACCTCTGGTCGCTACTTGCCTCCCATTAGGAAACTACAGCGACCATGTATAATGGTGCCAACCTTGGACCAGAACTGTGGGGTGCGCTTGCTCAAAATGGAATTTGCCCAGTCTGCCAGACTTGCTGCACCATAAATTCAAAGTTTGCTCACTCTTCCTCAATTGTCACTAGGTTCTTTGAGTCCACCGCTGAATTTAGACTTTTCATGAACCACGTGCTATAGTGTAGCCCTGAGTAAGCTGAACAGTTGATTCTTGTTCTCTGCCTCTCAGCCTCCATGTCTGCTATGCAGCTCTTTCGGAGCTTACCAAAGTCTTCTGTTTTGGCGTCTTTTTTTCAAAACAGACTTTTTAGAAGTTGATTTTCTGAGTTTGGCGTTCTTCACAGCTGCCTTCACCGTGGTCCCCATGTTGTATGTTGGTTGCAACTGGCTACGGAATGATCACAAAGATATAGATTTCTAAACAATAACTAGTTTATTGCATGAGCGCAACTGAATACAGATAAACAAGACTACAGGTGCTATTCAGTCTAAACCATGAGCTGTCTCTTTCTCAACTCTTGGCCTTGTCTCTCTCTCCCTTACATCATCTGGTGGGCAGTAATGTTTCTCCAGTCCCCACACATTAGCCCTTCCGCTCTGAATGGCCTCCTTCTGTACTGTAACCTTTCTATAATTCAGTACCGCTGAAGACATACTCCAGAACTATCTGCTACCTCACCAGGTTGTTCCAGTGCATCATCTACCCAACACAGTGGAAAATTGTCCAGGTATGTCCTATCCACTACTGTGGCATTGCAGTAAGTGCTCAGCTGCCCAAATCCCAAAGGGAAACTTGAAGCAAGCTGTCACAATGGTTTGCAATTTGTGTACGATGAACAGGTATCGAAAGTCAAGGGCCGGGATTCTCCCCTACCCGGCGGGGCGGGGGGTCCCGGCGTGTTGGAGTGGCATGAACCACTCCGGTGTCGGGCCACCCCAAAGGTGCGGACGTCTCTGCACCTTTGGGGGCCAAGCCCTCACATTGAGGTTCCCACTCCGCCGGCTGGCGTGAACGGCCTTTGGCGCCATGGCAGCCGGGGCCGAAAGGACGTCGCCAGCCGGCGTAAGTCCGCGCATGCGCCGGAGCGTCAGCGGCTGCTGACGTCATACCGGTGCATGCGCAGGGGAGGGGGTCTCTTCCGCCTCCGCCATGGTGAAGACCATGGCAAAGGCAGAAGAAAAAGAGTGCCCCCATGGCACAGGCCCGCCCGCCGATCGGTGGGCCCCGATCGCGGGCCAGGCCACCGTGGGGGCACCCCCCGGGGTCAGATCGCCCCGCGCCCCCCACAGGACCCCGGTGCCCGCCCGCGCCGCCAATCCCGCCGGTAAGGTAGGTGGTTTCATCCACGCCGGCGGGAGAGGCTTGTCAGCGGCGGGACTTCGGCCCATCGGGGGCCGGAGAATCGCCGCGGGGGGGGGGGCCGCAGACCGGCGCGCCGCGATTCCCGCCCCCGCCGAATCCCGGGTGGCGGAGAATTCAGGACACAGCGGGGACGGGATTGACACCGGCCCCGGGCAATTCTCCGACCCAGTGGGGGGGGGGTCGGAGAATCCTGCCCAAGATAAGTAAGCCTCAGATCACGATGATTTTGGAATTACATCTAAACATTTATTAAAATAAAGATAAAGGATAAAAACAGTTAAAGAAACAATAACATCTTCTAGAAATATTTCCCACAAGACATTGACTTTAATAAACTCAGAGCTAAACCCCTTTTTAAAGGCAACAGTCCTTGTAGATATTCTAACCTATAAAAGCTCCAGTAACATTACCACACAATGCCCTGATTCTCCAGGAGAAATATTACACAGGCTATCCTCTCTGAGGGTGTCAGCAAACTGGGGTTCATTGGCCAGGCTGCAGTACACACTGTCTTGGTCAGGAACTAACAGCCACACCCAACAACCTTCAATATTACTGTTATGGCGCTGTGGCACAGTGGATAGCACGGCTGCCTCACAGCGCCAGGGTCCCAGGTTCGATTCCGGCCTTAGCTGTGACTGTCTGTGGAGTTTGCATCTTCTGCTTGTGTCTGCGTGGGTTTCCTCCGGGTGCTCCGGTTTCCTCCCACAGTCCAAAGATGTGCAAGTTAAGATTGGCCATGCTAAATTGCCTCTTAGTGCCCTAAGGTTAGGTGCGGTTACTGGTTTGCGGGAGAGTGGGCCTTGGTGGGGTGCTCTTTCAGAGGGTCGGTGCAAAATCGATGGGCCGAATGGCCTTGTCTACACTGTATGGATTCTATGATTCTATGATCTAGAGCAGCAGATGCATGGGAATGCCATTACCTGCAAGTTCCCCTCCAAGTCACTCAGCACCCCGACTTGGAAATATATCACTGTTCCTTCACTATGGCTGGGTCAAAATCCTGGAAATCCCTCCCTAACAGCACTGTGGGTGTCTGACAACATATGGACCGTAGCGGTTCAAGAAGGCAGCTCACCACCACCTTCTCAAGGACAATTAGGTATGGGCAATAAATGCCGGCCCAACCAACACTTCCCGCATCCCATGATCACATTTTTAAAAGCGCAGGAGTTCCACATGCAAACTGTCCTAGACCCAAACCTCCTCAGTTGCTTTATCATGCCTTCCCTCCATCATTAGGTCAGAAGTGAGGATGTCAGCTGATAATTGTATAGTATTCAGCACATACTGAACTCCTGAGAAGCAGTCCATGCCCACGTGCAGCAAAACCTTGACAACATACAGGCTTGGGCTGCTAAGTGGCAAGTCATACACGTGCCACAATGTCCCTGACTATCTCCAAAAAGACTTCAACTCTAAATATCCCCTTGACATTCAATGGCATTACCATTGCTGACTTCCCCTACTATTAGCATCCTGTAAGTTACCACTGACCACAATCTGAACTGGTCCAGCTGTCATATCCCAGAGGTGGCATTACCACAATGGGGCACTTCACAACCCATATCAAAGGACAGGGCACACATGCTCTGCCTCTTTCCACAGACAGACATCTAGAGAGTACATCAGGATTGATCAACAGCATCACACCCAGCACGTGGCTTAGAGCAGGCTGGTAAAGATAGTCTGAGTTACTACAGCTAGATTAACAGAGAGTCAAACTCATTTAAGAACTGTGTAATAGTTCAATAAACAAGTTGAACTAATTTCATTGTCTGGAGCTTCCTCTGTCAAAGCATACATCAAGGAAGCAGCTTATGCTACACGAAGCAGCATAACACAACATACTCTGCACCTTTCTCAATGAGTGCAGTTCTAACAACATCCAAGAAACTGAATACTATCCGGGATAAAGCAGCCTGCTGGATCGTTCCCCGTCCCCACCCTCATCCATCACCTTAAACATTCACGGCCTCCACCACTGATGCACAGTGGCAGTAGTATCTACCACCGAGAAGATTCACTGCAGCACTTCATGACCTCCCAAAAGTGAGACCTCTAACACCTAGAGGAAATAGAGCAGCTTGAGAAAACCATCACCTGCAAGTTCCCCACCAAGTCACCTACCATCCTGACCTAGAATTAGTTCGCTGTTCCTTCACTGTCGCTGGGTCAAAATCTTGGAAGTCCCGTCCAAACAGCACTGTGGGTAATAGGCCGCAGTGGTCAAAGAAGGCAGCTGACTACCACCTTCTCGAGGGCAGTCAGAGATCAGAAACTAGTACCGGCTTTGCCAACTACGCACCAAATCCATGAACAAATAAAAGGAAATGTGCAGCTGCAATTTGATGGCTGCCAAAGGGCAAAGGCTTCCTTTGCCTCAAATAACTTTTGCTTGTTTTGCCACCCAATCACCATGTTTCTTCAAACTAGTTGCAAGTCTGACTACCCCTAGAGGGTAGTTAGTTATGGGTAAGGTTAGACGAGGACAGAAAGATAACCAGAAAAGAGATCGGGAGAATTTATATGACGGTTAAAGTCACTCAGTGCAAAGGTGAAAGGAGTGATTCATTACTTCTGAACCAGTGTTTTTCACAGGGTATAATATGAGGGAAGGCTCATTAAGTGACCATCTCACATTCCACTTGCTGTCATCTGACACCGGGAAAATGTCTTTAGGGTCGGACAATGCCCTAAGTGGTGTCTTAATAGGCCTAAGTGGCTGCTCTCCACCATGGAACATGTTGTGATTCCTGCTGAACACCCTGACGAGAGTCAGACTCCTATTTGGCCAGCTGTGCAATGACCGATCGATCAAGGAAGGCGGGTGAGGGAAGCACAGTGGCGTAGTGGTTAGCGTTACTGCCTCACGGCCCCGAGGTCCCAGGTTCGATCCCGGCACTGGGTCACTGTCCGTGTGGTGTTTGCATGGGTTTCGCCCCCACAACCCAAAGATGTGCAGGTTAGGTGGATTGACCACGCTAAATTGCCCCTTAATTGGAAAAGATGAATTGGGTAATCTAAATTTTTATCTAAAAAAACGAAAGGCGAGCAGAAACCCGCGGTAGGAGGCCTCGTTGAGAGGACCTACAGCACTGGACAGCTGGCAGACGGACTGGGAACAGGGCTGAGGCAGAAAGGTGTGAATAAGGGAACGTCAAAATGAAGCCACTCTCAGAAACCTGCTGAAAGTTTAAAATTAGAGTAGGCTACCAGTTTTTCAGATCATCAATGTGGAGGGGGAACTGACGGCTGGCATAATTTTGGCTGCGGCTGTGGTTTGTCATACTTGGGGGAGGCATCAATAAATAACCTGCCGGCCTGCCACCAGGATGCTGTCTCCAAGTTGCTGCCGGCCTCCACACTCAGCGGGGGAGTGGGGAGCGGTCCAACAGCGTTAGAGTCTGAAAATAGCCCCTAATTGGGGCTTTAATTGGCCTAATTATCTGCCCACTCCATGGTGCAGTTTGCCAATTCCCGTTGCTGGGAAACCCACCCACAGGCAGGACAGCCCTGGGGAGCCATTTTCAGCATATTTCTCAGCCCCCTTGCCTTCAAACCTGGGAAAAATTGCTAAGTTGATAAACTGCACAATGTTGGCCGAGCGGGGATTGGAGCAGCTCACACTGATGTAGTCGAGACACTCTGCTAAATTTGAAGCTAAGACATGGAGAAGGGAGCTTTACTCTGTAGTGACTGTACCTCAATTCTCCCCCCCCCCCCCCCCAAACCGGCACACCCCTCAACTGAATAAAGTGAATAATTCATTTAAAAAATATTTTATAAATGAATTGAGATCAAAATCCAAATTCGAACATAAACGTATCTATCTTTAATGTTGTTTCGGACAGTGATCATTTCTGAGTGCTTCGATTGGTCTGGAAGAACAGCCAACCACAGCTAATAACTGGATTACCCAATTCATTTAGTTCCAATTAAGGGGCAATTTAGCATGGCCAATCCACCTACCCTGCACATCTTTGGGTTGTGGGGGTGAAACCCACGCAGACACGGGGAGAATGTGCAAACTCCACACGGATAGTGACCCAGAGCTGGGATTGAACCTGGGACCTCAGCGCCGTGAGGCAACAATGCTAACCCACTGCGCCTCCGTGCTGCCCGTTGAATGGTATTTTTAAAAACCGGCCTGGTTGCCACAAGTTAAAAAAAATATTTAATTTGTACAGTGTCAGAAAGAGAAACGCCTTATTGAATCAAAAGTGCTCTGCTTATTTGTGTTTTCAATGTAGAAAAATTTTATTTTATTAGAATTGGTGGTTTAACATTTTCTCGCTATTCTTAAAATGAATAGACAAAGACACCAAACTGGTCCAATGCTAATATTTCACCCACCTGCAACGCTAGGAGAAATCGACTGGTACAATAATTATCTTCAATTCATGATCCATATTACATTGACACAAGAGACCACGCAAAGCAATTAGGTAGCAATGTAGCTTCTGGGGAATTCTATGAAAATGGAGGATAATCCCTATGCAGAGGTCAAGTCCATGAGAAAATTGAATTCTCAGGAAATTGTATCAATCTGAAGAACCAACATAATTCCTGCATTTGGAGAGAAATATGACATGCTACCCGAATACTGTTGTGTTATGCTAAACTGGTTTCTGGCTGGGGCGGCCATCGCTTTAGAGAAGAGATAGTTATCCTTGTTGTGTTCTGCTGCTTCGGATAACACAGGCTGCTACTTGATGCAGTCTTAACTAAAGGATGCTCCAGACTCTGAAATGAGTTCAACGTGTTTATTGAACTATTAATACAGTTCTCAAATGAGTTCGACTCTCTGCTAATCTAACTGTAGTAACTCAGTCTAACTGTACCAGCTTGCTCTAAGCCACGTGCTGGAGTGTGATGCTGCTGATCAATCCTGCCTGACTCTCTCGATGTCTGTCTGTGGAAAGAGGCAGGGTGTGAGTGCCTCATCCCTTTTGTAGTGTTTATGTCATGTCCCGTTGTGGTGATGCCACCTCTGAGTGTCCTGACTGCCCATTGGTTGTGTCCTATTCGGAGTGTTCATTGATTGCATGTTTGCATATCATGACAAATACAAGAAGATGCAAGAACATAATTACAGCTTTGGAAATTCAGTAAACAATTACAGTGTACTCTCAAGGCCCTCTTTTCCCTGAACAGATGGACCATAGAAGTTTATGGTGCACTTAATACTCGCACAGCATCCAGTCGTTTGAAAGTATACAAGGAAATTCAGTCTAAACAATTAGTTCCACTTCGCTTTAATCAGCCAATTATTTCACTCCCAGATAAACAAGATCCTACACCACTTGTGACCTATAACTGCATACCCCTTCTCGATATCAATTTCATAGGCATCTGGGAGGTACGTTCGAAAGGTTAACAGGGGATTTGTAAAACCTAAAAATGTTGTTCAGTAGACTGTACCATTTGTATGTGGTGGAATGGGGAGATGGGAATTTGTGTTGGCTGTGTAACAAATTTCAGACTCTGTTCAGAAGCTCGGTTTGACCTCAGTTTGTGTCCGCCTGAATATACTGAAGCTTTTTCCAGTTCTGCTGATCTTAGTTTTGGGTTGAACTGTTACTTTATAAAAAAGCCCACTGTGTGTACACCACTTACCTGCCATCCACATGGAAAGTGATAAGTTGACAACTTTGTCTGAAGTTACATCAACAAGGAGAGTTAACTGCAACTTTTATTTTCCATCAATAGATTGTCGTTTAATTATTTTATATATTTGAGGATGGATGCAAGAACTGGGGTTGGAACAATTTTCGTTTGAGACTCTTGATGTCACCTGTGTGTAGTCTGGATAAATACAGAGGAATGTTCCTTCAGGCAGCATGGTGCCTCACAGTGCCAGGGACCCGGGTTCAATTCCGGCCTGAGGTGACTGTCTGTGTGGAGTTAGCACTTTCTCCCCGTGTCTGCGTGGGTTTCCTGCCACGGTCCAAAGATGCGCAGGTTAGGTGGATGGGCCATGCTAAATTGCTGTTTAGTGCCTAAACGGTTAGGTGGGTTTACTGGGTTGCAAAGATAGGGTGGGGGTTTGACCCCAGGTAGGGTGTTCCTTCAGAGGGTCAGTGCAGACCCGATGGGCCAAATGGCCTCCTTCTGCCATATAGGGATTCTATGTTCTATTCTGTGCTCTAATCAAGAAAATGTCTCAGCTTTACTGTCTGCTCCAATAATCTGACATTTTCCTCACAGTGATCTCTCCGAGCCAGAATGCCAATTCTGACCTGAATCGTGTGTGTTTGCGCTGTGGTGCATGTCTACTTGGAACTGGGCCATTACAGCCAGTTGATGCAGGAGGTTTTCATTCCATGAGCCTGGACTAGATTTGAGGCTGATTGCCAGAACTGAAATGACAGCATTTAATACACGGGGTGATCCAACCTCTCCAGTACTTTGTTTTTAATACGCTGGTTTCTGATTAGTCCGTTGGAACAAACTGCATCTCTGCAAGTCCAAAGATCAATATGTTTCATTGTCTTATGTAGGTTTATCGAATATGCCTGATCTGCTGTAATCGCAGGGCATCCGATCCCCAACAATCACATAATGTGTGACCAGGAACTCGATACCTGGATGAAACTGACAGCTGTGTGCAAGACAGTGGTTGGGCTCACCAGTAAACGTTTGAAAGTTTTATCCTGCTCTGGCTGCACCAATCCCTTAACATGGTCCTGAAATGGATTACGAGGCCATTTCCCTTGCCTCCTGCCACCTCTTTGAAAGTGCAAAATTGTCCCCGGATCCCAAGACGACCTCTGGCCTGCACCCATCCCTGCCCCGCATGCCATCGAAAATCCAGCCCCTGGTGTCTACTGTATACGTACGGCATATCGGTGTGTGTGTGTATTTTGGTGATTCATTTCTTCCAGTCAAAAATATGGAGCAGTTTTAATAGGTAGTACTGGTACAGTAATTTATTGGGGGAACAAGGAGCTGTATCTAATCCCTATTGTGTGGAGATCAATAAACTTGATTTCCATAACAAAGCTTTATAGCTAGAGCAGAGGAAGAGGAAAATATGCATGCAGTTACCGCTGGTATAAAGAGACTTGTGAGATCAATGGCTTTAGATATATATAAATAACAGCACCCTTTGCTTTAGGTTCCAAAGCAACACAATTATTAAGACTAATGTTGTATTTGAGCAAGGGAAATGTGACACCAAGGTGCCAGGCCTGATCAACTTGTTGCCTACAAGGCAGCACGGTGGCGCAGTGGTTAGCACTGCTGCCTCACGGCGCCGAGGTCCCAGGTTCGATCCCGGCTCTGGGTCACTGTCCGTGTGGAGTTTGCACATTCTCCCCGTGTTTGCGTGGGTTTTGCCCTCACAACCCAATGATGTACAGGGCAGGCAGATTGGCCAAGCTAAATTGCCCCTTAATTGGAAAAAATGAATTGGGTATTCTAAATTTTTTTTTTAACCTGTTGCCTCCCAGCTGCTCCCGATCTGATGGAATAGCGATGGAAACAGCCAGAAAATAGGGCATGGGGATAACAGCAATCTGTATTTTTCTCCCCACCTTCCAGAACAATTCCTGGTAGTCCCTTGCTGCCTGCTGCATGCAAAGGTTGGAGGGGAAGTGGAGCTCAGATTTCCAGAAGATTTTTTTCCATCTGTCTGCTTCTCTTAGATCTGCTCCAAGGCCCAAGGCTGTGGCGCCTTCCTGATGTTGCAGCAGGAGTCCCACGTGGCACCACCTCCCTCTCCTTGCAGTTGTTGAGTTCCTTCTGTCAGGGATCGCTGTAAAGGACCCTCGACCTCAGGGAAATGTGTCATGTGTCACCCTCAAACAGGAAGGCCATCCCCACTGCGTTTGGGAACAGTGCTCAAAATAGCATTTTAAAGATCAACCAAGTTACTTTTGATTACAATTGAGATTCGGCTAAGAAAGGAAACAAATCGCAGTTAAATCTGGCTAATGTCTAATCAAGAAGATTGACTTTACCCAAATGTCATTATCTTCCATTTCAATTTAATTGAGACATTTATGTTCACTTTTCCTCTGGGGAAGAACCATATGACAGAAAATGCATTTTGGTATTCCTTACCTCCTTAATCAAGGACGTCAAATTCAGGAAGCAGAAAATAGAGGAGTTCATGGCATTTGTGTGATTCCTCACTCTGTCATGGGATAATTGTTTGCAGAAACCAGAATAAAACCTTCGTGAAATGAGTCGGCCCAAATCCCAGAATGACAATAATAGGAACATTAGATTATTTATTTATAGAGTGAGTGGTTATTGTGCTGAGTTAGTTAGTTAGTTATTCTTGGTTTATATGTCACTCAGTACAAAACAGGTATCTAACATCATTCACCGCAAACATTTTCACCTATCGGTCCCGTTTCAACCTGTTATCTTCTGAACTTTCATTTGTCCTCTGCCCATTTACCATAAAGTACAAATAACTGTCTGAAAACAGGCAAGCAACTTTTATTTCTAACGAGAAACAATGTATTTTTGAAGATTTATTTTATTTAGCTCCTTTTTAAATAGTACATAGGATTTTTATTAAATGCTTCCTCAGCCAAGGAAACATAATGAATGCATAATAATAAAGCTGAAGCTTAGGACATTTACATCAGTGTGAATTGTTCCATATAATATGAGCGGCAAGAAAGATTAAAGACATATATTCAATTGTGTTTGAGCGTTACGAAGGTCTAAAAAAACATACGAGCACATGTGTACTATTGTCGGGGTGTGTTTTTGTATGCATACCCATGGTTATTTCTCTATGTGAGTCTCTATGTATACAGAGTTGTCTCTGGCCATCTCTATTTAGTGTACTTTGGTTTATTTTTATAGGTGTCTAAGCAGTTGTATTATTCACAATCTCTTCTTTTAACAAACATTTTATTAAGGCATTTATGATTTTATAACAACAAAAGGTACAAATGTAAACATAATGGCCGGGATTCTCCCCTACCCGGTGGGGCAGGGGGTCCCGGCGTGTTGAAGTGGCGTGAACCACTCCGGCGTCGGGCCGCCCTTTAGGGGCCAAGCCCTCACATTGAGGGGCTAGGTCCGTGCCGGAGTGGTTCCCACTCCGCCGGCTGGCGTGAACGGCCTTTGGCACCACGCCAGCCGGGGCCAAAAGGACTTCGCCAGCCGGCGTAAGTCCGCGCACGCGCCGGAGCGTCACGGGCTGCTGACGTCATACCGGCGCATGCGCAGGGGAGGGGATCTCTAACGCCTCCGCCATGGTGAAGACCATGGCGAAGGCAGAAGAAAAAGAGTGCCATCACGGCACAGGCTCGCCCGCCATCGGTGGGGCCCGATCATGGGCCAGGCCACCATGGGGGCACCTCTCAGGGTCAGATCGCCCCGCGGCCCCCCCCCCCCCCCAGGACCCTGGCACCAGCCCGCCCGCGCCGCCAATCCCGCCGGTAAGAGAGGTGGTTTAATCCACGCCGGCGGGAGAGGCCTGTCAGCGGCAGGACTTCGGCCCATCGCGGGCCAGAGAATCACCGGGGAGGGCCCGCCGACCGCCGCGGGGGGCCCGCCGACCACGTGCCGCAATTCCCGCCCCCGCCGAATCTCGTATTGTCTTATTCTTGTATTATTCACAATCTCAGCGCCCCATCTGATCCTAAGCTAAGTGCAGCTTCTCACCATTTCCGTAATAATGCCCATCTCTGTAACATTGCCCATCTCCCCTCCTGCCTCAACCAACGGAAACCCTTATCCATGCTTCCGTTACCTCCAGACTTGATAATCCCAGTGCTCTCTGGTTGACTTCCCATTTCCCACCCTCTGTGAAGGATCCGCTCATCTGAAACACTGCTGCCTGTATCCTAACTCACGCCAAGTGCTGTTCACCCATCACCCTCGGCCTGGTGATCTACATTGTATGCCAGTCTATGAATGCCTTGATTTTAAAATTCTTATCCTCATGGTCAAATTCCCCATGGCCTGCCGCCAACCCAACTCTGTACCTTCTTCCAGCTCGAAAGCCATCTGAAAACTACACATTGTCTGAACTCTGATGCTTTGTGTCACAACTCCCCCCACCCCCACTTTCTTTGCCCAAATTGACAGCAGTGTCTTTGGTCATCTGGGCCCTGACATCTGAGGTACCCACCCTTCGCCACCTCTCCTCCCTAAAGACACATCTTAAAACCTACCTCTTCAACCAAGCTTTTGCTCATTTCTCCTTCTTTGCAAAATTTTGATTGTGACTATCCCTCTTGTGAGGGGCTTGTGACATTTTGTTATATGAAAGAAAGTTGTTTTACCCGTGTATCTGTGTGAGGAATTTGAACTTGATGAGACCTGGGAATTAGGCAGACTGATTATTCGACTATTTTCAACTGCTCTTTAAATCTGCTCTTAAATTGCAAACCATTCCACCAGAAACGTTAAAGTTTTTTTAAAAAGTGATGCTGAAAATTATTCATTACGTTGTTCGCCAAGTGAATATTGTGAATTATCAATTAGAATATATATACTACATCACCAGCAGTAGTGAGGCTGTGGTAATGTCCTACAGGGATTGCAGTTGCCTGGGATAATGTTAGTCGGCACAGTCTGACCTTGTTTGCTTCTTTTCCTCTCAGGTATTTACACAAGAGTCGACTTCTATGTCAATCAACACAAAGTGAAGCACCAGAAAACAGCAGCAAAGCTGAAGTCTGAAATAACTGTGTTTGATGAAGTTATTCTGTTCACTGTGTCAGATTCTGTTATTAATCAGTCCATGATTATTACCTCAGTGTATGAAATTTCGCTCTCCCAGGACAGTGCAAGGCATCTCTTGGGTCGAGCATATGTAGGGGGCAACAAATTCAGAGAGGATGATCATTGGCTCTCTATGCTGCAGTCCTTAAGGCAGCCTGTGTCAAAATGGCATCCACTCTTAATCTAAGCCCACCCTCTGGGATCTGTCTTAGCATCACCATTAATTATCTCTTGGAGACAGCGGTAATGTGACAGCGGATGCCTAGAGCACAGTGTGCACTCTTTTCAAGCCAACTCAATTCTATTTTGGATGAATTTCTAATCTTGCAAAAGCATACACTGAATTTGGTTGAAATAGCCACAAATCTTCAACAACAACAAAAAAATCCTAAAGCGAAATGATGTACAAAATGGAATCAGGAGATTGATTCAGAATCATGAAAATAAAGAAGATCGAACACTTGCCGATTCTACAATCCAGCACCCTGTGCCTGTTAACTGGAAGTTAGCCTGTACAGTATGGTTAAGTAATAATACATCAAGAGAATCTACATTCCTGTTCAATCATTGCTTGAGCGCCTTTCTTTTCTATGTTACTGGGAGTTTTAGAAATTGCTGGACCAGCTGGAAAACCCACACAGCAGAGCAGTGATGGCAAAGCTTCCACTGGCCCTGACTGACTGACAGCTCAGCAATTTTTTATGTGTCTCCAGTATTTTCGCAACTGCTCTCCACCGAATTTGCGGAACAACGTTCAGTCAATCAGAAATTTGAGCGTAAAACATCAAATGATGCGTTTTTTACATTCATGAAATCAAATCACAATTTGCGGTTTTTAAAGCCAAATTTTTAAAAAGCTGTAGGAATCAAATGTGTCACAGTTGAAGAGTACACGTTCAGACTCTTGGTGAAGGCAGATCAATCTTCCAAAAGTCAGCTATATTAAATCAATGCAAATACCAGTTAAATATACTCACATTCAAGAAGTTTCTCCTGGGTTTCAGCAATGGTGGAGGGTTGATGCTTATTCTGGCTTCTGGACTCAAATTTCCATTATTTTCACAGTCCAAAGAAGTGACCAGTCAGGCTCTTCCCAAGTCTTAGTTTACTACATACTTTGGCCGTGTGTTTTTTGAATTCTTTGACCAGCTTCGGTTGTCAGTCTATTGGCCCCGTGGCCTGTAAAAATCTGCCATACAAATATATCTGAGCAAAACTCAAATTAGGGATGTTTGGGTAAGGAGAGCAACCACTCCCCGAATAAAAAACACAAAACACCCAGCTGTCAGGTAGCATCTGTGGAGAGAGAAACCAAGTTATAGTTCAGATCGACGATCCTTCATCAGAATCAGGTACTTCCAGACATTTGTGAGGTTACAACACAACCAAGCCAATAATTTAAAACAGTGCTGATTCTTATTAGTGACATTTGATTTACCACATTAAATAGCAACACAGATAATGACCAAAGACCTGCCGTGCTGAGTGCCTCACCTTTCAGCAGCAATTATTTTTTGCATCATAAATTGCTGAAAATACCGCAGCAAAGACAACAGAGCATCTTGGTGTATGATGGGATCAATAAGAGCATGTGAAATTGGAACGGGAGCCTGCCAGTCGACCCCTCGAGACTGCTCTGCCATTCAATTAAATCAAGGCTGCATTCCAGCTCAACCTCATTTTCATGCACTATTCACAATGTCTATTAATGTCTTCAAGGTGTCGAAATCTACCGCTGTCTACGTTGAATATACTCAATGACTGAGCTTCCACAGCCCTCTCTGTTACAGAATTCCAAAGATTCACTACCCCCACAAGGAAAGAAATTCCTTTTGAACTCAGTCCCAAGTGGTCTACCTCTTATTCTGAGACTGTGTCCCCATTGGCCGGTGGCAGAATCGTCTGGTCCCACGCGGTCAGCAAGGTTTCCCCTTGAATGCATCCTTCGCCACTGTGAAATCCACGGCAGGGGTGCTCCGTTGGCGGGGCCAGAAGATCCCACTGGTGTAGACAGCAGGAAAATTCCGGCCAAAGTATTTGTTTGGTTTCACTGCCATTTCCTTACTCCCTATCCTATATTCTCCTGTCTCTGCTTGTCATTTGTCTTTGCTCATCTTTTTCTTTTTATGTTCCTATAAAAGATTTTCCAGTCCAATTTTATGTTTCCGCTAGCTTGCTCCCATTCTATTTCTTCCTTCCTTACCAGTTTCTTGGTCCACCTTTGCTGAATTCTAAAAATCGTCCCACCCTTAGGCTTGTTAATTTTTCTTTGATCTAATAAATGTCTCTTGTTAGCCACGTTTCCTGTTGGATTTTTGTGCCTCGAAGGAATGCAAATGATCTGTAAACCCTGTATTGATTCTTTAAATGGAACCATTGCCTGTCTACCGTCCTACCTTTTAATATATTTTCCAAAACTGCCACAGCCAACTTGCCCCTCATACATTTGTAGTTTCTTTGTTTAGATTTAAGATCCTGGTTTCAGATTGAAGTACATCACTTCCAAAATTAAAAGTAAGATTCGTCATAATATGGTCACTCTTTCCTAAAGACTCCTTTACAGCGAGATTCTTAATCAGCCCTTTCAGATTGCACAATACTGGATCTAAAATTGTCCATTTCTTAGTTGGTTCCTGAACAAACTGTTCCACAAAAAACATTTTATATACATTCCAGAAATCTGTCCTCCACAGCATTAGTGCTAATTGGTTTACCCAGTCTACATATAAATTGAAGCCCCCTATAATTATTGTATTACTTTTGTTATATGCATCTCTAATTTCCCAATTTATATCATGCCCTATATTAACACTATTGTCAATTGGAAAAAATGAATTGGGTACTCTAAATTAAAAAAAAAAGAGATCCCACCAATATTTGCTGCCCCTTGCTATTTCCTAGCTCCACTCAAAAGGAATCCACATCTCGTTCCTCTGATATAAATCCACACTAACTAATCTCATCCTTTATTAAAAGTGCTACTTCACCTCCTTTTCCGACCCTTCCTAAATGTTCAATCCCCTTGAACATTCAGTCCCCTGCCTTGCGCATCCTGCAGCATGTCTCCGTAATAGCAATTGGATCATAGCTGTTTGCCTCTTCTTGTACTGTGATTGTTGCGTGCATTCAGATATATTTCATTTGATTTTACCTTTTTAACGTTTTTCTGTATTTTGATCTCCTTTCGCAGGAGCCGTTGTTTCTGCTGTCTTTCAATTTTGCTACGAATTTTCTTCCTACCTTTACCAGTTTTGTTTCTGTGCTGTCTGAATTCCCTCTCTGGTTCCCATCTCCCTGCCAAGCTAATTTAAACCTTTCCTGTCTCTGACAAAGATATTGATCTCGGTCCTGTCTCTGACAAAGATATTGGTCTCGGTCCTGCTATGATAGTCCTATCTGCCCCAGAATTCTATTATCTCAGAAATCTAAAGCCCTCTCTCCTGCACCATTTCCCCAGCCATGCGTTCATTAGCTCTATCTTCTTATTTTTGTACTCATCAGCATGTGGCACTAGGCGTACTCTTGAGATTAGTGCCTTTTAAGACCTGCTTTTTAATCTCTTGCTTGGCTCTCTAAAGTTTGTTTTCAGAACCTCATCCCTCTTTCTACCTTTGTCCTATAAGGTACCGAAGTGGATCATGACCCCTGGCTGTTCACCCACTCCATAAAAATGTCCTGCAGCTGCTTAGCAACACTCTTAACTCTGGCACCAGGAAGCCAATATGCCACCCTGGAGTCACGTCAATGGCTGCAGAAATGCTTGTCTGTTCCCTAATTATTGAATTCACTGCCACTATTGCCCTTACACTCTTCTTCCTTCCATCCTGTGCAGCTGTGCCAACTATGGTGCCATGGACTTATCTGGCTGCATTCCTCTGAGTCACCATTGCCTTCAGCGATATCTAAAAACAGAAACATTGGTTAATGAGTGTGACGGACTCAGGGGCCCCTGCACTACCTTTCCCTTCCCATGTTGTCTGGCGGTCACCCATTCACATTCTGCCTGAACAGTCTCAACCTGCAGTGTGACTATCTCCCTAGACATGTTATCCACGCCATTGGCAGCCTTGCGGATGCGTCACAGTTCAAACCAGCTATCCAATTAACTAACTAACTGCAGCGCCCTGTCCTGTAGGGAGACGAAGACTGAAATAGTCAATCTCCTGAACCCAATTAAATTGAAGAATAATTCCCTCACTCACTCACTCACCACATTCCCCAGATCACACTCTGTGAGTAGCTACACACAGCGACCAGCCACTGTATTTGTGTTTGCTCATTCTTTACCCTTCGGAAGGCCAGCAGCTAGTTTTCTACCCAGGCGAGTCCGCACTGCTGGCTAGAGAAACTCGTTCAAACTAGCTACCTAATTAACTAAACCAAAGCTGCCTCTCATGAAGGGAACTTGTTTACCCCTATCGAAGATTGAAATCGTCAATCTCATTAATTCCAATGAAAGTTAAGAACAAAGAAAGGAAAAGTAAAAAATAGGGGAGGAAATAAGGATATCTATTGATAAATTAGATACAGAACTAAAACTGGTCTTTTTCCAAATGGCAGGCAGGGACTAGTGGGTACCGTAGGGATCAGTGCTGGGACCCCAACTGTTCACAATATATCATAGAATCATAGAACCATAGGATACAGTACAGAAGGAGGCCCTTTAGCCCATCGAGTCCGCACCAACCCTCTGAAAGAGAATCCCACCCAGGCCACTTCCCCTACCCTGCCCCTGTAGCCGCACCCAACCTACACATCTTTGGACACTAAGGGGAAATTTAGCCTTGCCAACTGAAGGCGGCACTCCCAGTGCAGACTTTGGAGTTGTGAGGTTGTTGCTGTGGTGGAGAGAAAGCCCTTTGGACTGCTTGTTTGCTGGGCTCATCCATTGCTGAGTGCCCGGCCCTGGACCCCCCCCCCCCCCCCCACCCCCCCCCCCCCCCCCCCCCCCCAACTGATAACAACTGCCTTCAGCAAGGACAGAGCCTTCCATATTCGATCTGGTGTGCTTGATCCGGGACAAGGAGATTGAGTGGACAGTGTGTTTGCTGAGACCCTCTCAGGCTGAAGACCCCATACACCGGCAGGGAGGAGGTGGATTCCATTGGGTGGTCGTTCCAGGGTGGGAGCACGGACTGTGGTATTTCTGACCCCTACCTGGCCGAAGACCTCGCAAACCAACGCCACTTACCTTGGTGTGGCCGACCAAGGGTGGCAGCACGGACTGTGTTTTTTGCTGGGTCCCTCCCAGGCTGAAGATCTGCCTATACTCCCAAATCCACACACCCTCCAGCTTCACCGGAGTCTCAGGAGTCTCCAATCTCAGGCATCCTTCAAACTACGGTGTCCCACCCTCCTATGTTGCTGGCCTCCTCCCACTGTGCCCCTGGCTCTCTCGTGCCAGGAAATAGAAAGGCATGTAAAAAAGGCAATATTACAATAATCATGGGGAACTTCAATATGCAGGTGGACTGGGAAAATCAGGTTGGTAGTGGATCCCAAGAAAAGGAATTTGTGGAATGTCTAAGAGATGGTTTTTTGGAGCAGCTCGTGACAGAGCCTACTAGGGAACAGGCAATTCTGGATTTGGTGATTTGTAATGAGGCAGACTTGATTAGGGAACTTAAGGTGAAGGAACCCTTAGGGAGCAGTGACCACAATATGATAGAATTTACCCTACAGTTTGAGAGGGAGAAGTTGCAATCAGATGTAACAGCATTACAGTTAAATAAGGGTAAGTAGAAAGACATGAGGGAGGAGCTGGCCAGAGTTGATTGGAAAAGGAGCCTAGCAGGGAAGACAGTGGAACAGCAATGGCAGGAGTTTTGGGGTTTTTTTTGGGAGGCACAACAGAAATTCATCCCAAGGAGGAAGAAACATGCTAATGGCAGGACAAGGCATCCATGGCTGACGAAGGATGTCAAGGACAGCATAAAAGCTAAAGAAAAAGCATACAAAGTGGCGAGGATTAGTGGGAAGCCAGGGGATTGGGAAGCCTCTTAAAGTGAGCAGAGGACAACTAAAAAAGCAAAAAGGGGGAGAAGATGATGTATGAGTGCAAGCTAGCTAGTAATATAAAGGAAGATAGGAAGAGTTTTTTCAATATATAAAAGGTAAGAGAGAGGCAAAAGTAGATGTTGGACCACTGGAGAAAATGGCTGGAGAATTAATAATAGGAAACAAAGAAATGGCAGACAAACTGAATAGTTACTTTGCATCAGTCTTCACGGTGGAAGACACCAGTGGGATGCCAGAGCTCCAGGAGAACCAGGGGGCAGAGGTGAGTTCAGTGACCATTACTGAGGAGAAGGTTCTGGGGAAACTGAAAGGTCTGAAGGTGGATAAATCACCTGGACCGGATGGACTACACCCCAGGGTTGTGAAGGAGATAGCTGAGGAGATTGTGGAGGCATTGGTGATGATCTTTCAGGAATCACTGGAGGCAGGAAGGGTCCCAGAGGACTGGAAAGTGGCTAATGTAACACCGTTGTTTAAGAAGGGAGGGAGGCAGAAGATGGGAAATTATAGGCCGGTTAGCCTGACTTCGGTCATTGGTAAGATTTTAGAGCCCATTATTAAAAGTGAGAATGCGGAGTACTTGGAAGTGCATGATAAAATAGGACTGAGTCAGCATGGCTTCATCAAGGGGAGGTGATGTCTGACAAATCTGTTAAGAGTTCTTTGAGGAAGTAACAAGGAAGTTAGACAAAGGAGAACCGGTGGATGTGGTTTATTTAGATTTCCAGGAGGCTTTTGACAAGGTGCTGCATAGGAGACTGTTAAATAAGTTAAGAGCACATGGTGTTCAGGGTAAGATCCCAACATGGATAGAGGATTGGCTGACTGGCAGAAGGCAGAGAATGGGGACAATGGGATCTTTTTCAGGATGGCAGCCGGTGACTAGTGGTGTGCCTCAGGGGTCTGTGCTGGGACCTTTTGTAACTTTTCACAATATACATTAATGATCTGGAAGAAGGAACTGAAGGCACTGTTGCTAAGTTTGAAGATGATACAAAGATCTGTAGAGGGACAGGTAGTATTGAGGAAGCAGGCGGGCTTCAGAAGGACTTGGACAGGCTCGGAGAGTGGGCAAAGAAGTGAGAGATGGAATACAATGTGGAAAAGTGTGAGGTTCTGCACTTTGAAAGGAGGAATGGAGGCATAGACTATTTTCTACTGGCGAAATGCTTAGGAAATCAGAAGCACAAAGGGACTTCGGAGTCCTTGTTCACGATTCTCTTAAGGTTAAAGTGCAGGTTCAGTCGGCAGTTAGGAAGGCAAATGCAATGTTAGCATTCATGCCGAGACGGCTAGAATACAAGGCCAGGGATGTACTTCTGAGGCTGGATAAGGCTCTGATCAGACCCCATTTGGAGTATTGTGAGCAGTTTTGGGCCCTGTATCTAAGGAAGGATGTGCTGGCCTTGGAAAAGGGCCAGAGGAGGTTCTCAAGAATTATCCCTGGAATGAAGAGCTTGTCGTATGAGGAACGGTTGAGGACTCTGGGTCTGTAGTCGTTGGAGTTTAGAAGGATGAGGGGGGATCTTATTGAAGCTTACAGGATACTGCGTGGCCTGGATAGAGTGTACATGGAGAGGATGTTTCCACTTGTAGGAAAAACTAGAAGCAGAGGACACAATCTCAGACTAAAGCGACAATCCTTTAAGACAAAGATGAGGAGGAACTTCTTCAGCCAGAAGTTGGTGAATCTGTGGAACTCTTTGCCACAGAAGACTGTGGAGGCCAAATCACTGAGTGTCTTGAAGACAGAGATAGATAGGACTTTGATCAATAAGTGGATCAGGGGTTATGGAAAGGCTGATGGACTTGAGGTTGTTTTCGTTAGAGAGAAGAAGGTTAAGAGGTGACTTAATAGAGGCATACAAAATGATCAGAGGGTTAGATAGGGTGGACAGCGAGAGCCTTCTCCCGCGGATGGAGGTGGCTAGCACGAGGGGACATAGCCTTAAATTGAGGGGTAATAGATATAGGACAGAGGTCAGAGGTGGGTTTTTTACGCAAAGAGTGGTGAGGCCGTGGAATGCCCTACCTGCAACAGTAGTGAACTCGCCAACATTGAGGGCATTTAAAAGTTTATTGGATAAGCATATGGATTATAAGGGCATAGTGTAGGTTAGATGGCCTTTAGATTTTTTCCATGTCGGTGCAACATCGAGGGCCGTAGGGCCTGTACTGCGCTGTATCGTTCTATGTTCTATGTTCTATGTTCTAATGGGGATGAGAAAAATATCAGCCATGATTGAATGGCGGAGCAGACTCGATGGGCCAAGTGGCCTAATTCTGCTCTGATGTCTTATGGTTTTATAATCTTTCCTTCCTTGCCTCGTTCCTTCTGTATACCTACCTTGGGGGAGAGTACATTATTCCACCTCGCTCTTCCCCTAACACCCCCACCCCCCCTCCCCACTGTCTATTTCTCCTTCAAATTCCAGCACGGCAAAGCCCACATTGGGGCGGGCGTGGCACTTGCCCTGATGGCCACTCCACCTACGCCAGTGGAGGCGCCACCCAGAGCCACCTATGCAGGTGTTGTACTCTCTACTTTGCTTTACCTGGATGGCTTGGATGTGTTGTGTTGAATAAAGGATACAAAGCTTTGTTAACGAACAAAACTATAAATTTATTACACTACTAAGATTAATTAATTCTACATTAAACTATGCTATCTCTAACTGCAGAATTCTCAAGTACACAACCTCTCTCTGTCTCTCCTCTCTCTCCCCCTCCTCTCTTCTCTCTCCACTCATGTCTCACCATCTTCTCTAACGTTCATCTGTCCTTCTGTCCCACAAGGCTTTGCGTCATCCCTTATATACTCAAAAGACTAGCTCCCTCTAGTGGCTGTCTGTATACACTCCATTAACCCTTGCATTGCTTTCATGTATGATAATATCAGGGAGCTAGTCTTTTGAGTATATAAGGGATGACGCAAAGCCTTTCATTCGCCTGGTCCGGGAGGGTGTATCAGAGGGGGGATTCGAGGTCTCCCATCTAGAGACCTTCCGCATCTTCTGGTCTGCGAATGGCATGCAGTGCCATGCCTGTGAGGAAGAACTGCCCACCTCCAAAGCCGCCGCAGACACCAAGGCGGCTGTGGCTGGCACTGCCGCCCCCTCTGCATCCGTTGATGTTACCACCCCGACTCGACAAGGGCACACCAGGCCGGCACTTTCTGGCCAATTGGCTGCCAACACGGAGGAGGGAGGACATCCACCAGGCTCGAAAGAATGCTCCGGATACCCCTGACCCCGTCAGCTTAGAGAACCCTGCACCCCAGAACTCTGGCTTGCGGGCCACTGACAGACCTGGCACCGTGTGTTAAACGTTTAGCTGCTGTTGTGTAAAGAGTCAAAGGTACTGCTCCTTTTGCAAACACCTTTATTTCACATTCAACACTGCGAACACTCCATCTGACCCCGGCCTCATTGACACCTCAGCATTGGGTTCTGGGCCCAGCATTGTTTCAGCGCGGGTCAGCAAGGAGGGAAGAGGAGAAAAACATCATGACCGCCCCGGTTCAGAGAGGGTGGCTCCCCGCCGCCGACCTCTCGACATTACACTGCGCCCCCGGAAGAAAGCTGACAAGATTAATCATGTTTCGATCCCTGACCTGTCGCAGCCCCCCCCCCCGAGCATGTGCAAGCGAGACCCCCAAGGGCTCGTTCCGCCCAGTGCAATTTTGCACCCCAGAGGTGCTCGCTTTTACAATGCCGGAGGCCTGTGGCAGCTGCCTGACCTCAGCGTTATAGAACATAGAACATAGAACATAGAACAGTACAGCACAGAACAGGCCCTTCGGCCCTCGATGTTGTGCCGAGCAATGATCACCCTACTTAAACCCACGTAACCCGTATACCCGTAACCCAACAATCCCCCCATTAACCTTACACTACGGGCAATTTAGCATGGCCAATCCACCTAACCCGCACATCTTTGGACTGTGGGAGGAAACCGGAGCACCCGGAGGAAACCCACGCACACACGGGGAGGACGTGCAGACTCCACACAGACAGTGACCCAGCCGGGAATCGAACCTGGGACCCTGGAGCTGTGAAGCATTGATGCTAACCACCATGCTACCGTGAGGCCCTTATTGGGCGGTGGTGGAGAGGAACCCCCTCTCCGCCCCTGCCTCCGATGCCGGGCACCCCATTTCCATCCCGGAACTTTTTACGGATCTGTTCCCGATCTATCCGGTGGCCCGGCATCACAGGAGGAGGAGGGGTCTGAGCAGCCGCCTCCCTCTGGCCTGATACAATTAGAGGAGTCTGCGAGGAACCTGTCTGTCGATTATCTGGGGGGTGGGATCGAGGCAGACCCAGGGCTGGTTGGTGGGACCGTGCCTTCCGCCACACTCAATGTGGCAGAGGACTCGGTCCCAGACGGCGACTGCCCGGAAGAGGACAGTTGCTCGGTGGGGGGCACAGGGGATGATTTTGGGTCCATCTGCAGTGAGGCAGTGGACTCCCTCATGCCTAACACCGAGTCGCCCTTCATCCCCCGAGGGGAACTCCGGGATTTTCTGCGCACAAACCACGGTCGCCAAAACCGAGTGCAGCGAGCCCTCGGCCGGTGGTCGGACTTGGCGCTGCTCATCCGGTCTTCCCACGCCTACATCAAAGAGGTGGCAGACGCGGACGCAACTGAGCAACACTGGCTCAAATCTTTCCTCGCTGGACTCCTGAGGGAGCAGAGGGGCCCGTGCTCCTTCCGAGCACTGAAAAGGTGACGGTGAAGATAGCATTTTACTCCTGACATGGAGATGACCACCCCAGCCTCAACGTTAATGGCAGCAGGGACGCACTCCGCGGGTTCCAGAGCTACTTGGTCTCCGAGACGGGAAGTATACAGTGTGCTTCCTGCAAGAAACCCGCACCGTTCCGGGAGACAAGAGACAAGGCTCCTAGAGTGGTGGGAAGCGGCGGGGAGGTGGGGGGGGGGGGGGGGGGGGGGGGGGGGGGGAGTGGGGGGGGTGGGGGGGGCTCGTTACCCAGTGGAGCTCTCATGCAGTGGTGAAGTTAAGGAACCTGGTCGGGTTCTTTGACTTGGTGGATGCCCGATGAACTCTCCATCCTGACTCCAGCGTCTTCACCTTTGTGAGGCCTGGGGTTGGAGCGTCCAGAATCGACTGTCTCTATATTTCAAGGGCATACCTGCCCCATATCCAGATGACCTCTGTGCAGCAGGTGCAGTGCTCGGACCACCATCTCATACCAGCTTCCCCCAACAGGCGCCGGAATGTGGTGACTAGGGGCTTTTCTCAGTAACTTCATTTGAAGCCTACTTGTGACAATAAGCGATTTTCATTTCATTTTCACTTCGTGTGGGCGGGGCTCGCCCTGTCTCGCGCTCAGTCGCGGTCCGCGTACTGGCATTTTAACAACCAGCTGCTGGAGGACGAGCGGTTCCTGAACTTGTTTTGTCCCTTCTGAACCGGCTGGAGAAGGAAGCGGTGAGGCTTCCGCTCCTTGAGACTGTGGTGGGATGTGGACAAGACTCATGTGCGTACCTTCAGGAGGATGCGAGGGGGGTCGGAAAGATGCGGAAATCCAGGGTCAAGGAGTTGGAGAAGGAGATGCTCGACCGGAGTCACGTCTCAGTCAGCCCGATGAGGACCGGCCCTGTGGCTGGTGTACTGAGAGAAGAAGGGTGCACTACTGGACCTGCAACTTGTCGGGTTCCGAGGCGCATACAAGAGATCGCGGATCCCGACCCTCACAGGCATGGAACGCGGCTCCCTCTTCTTCTACTCGCTAGAAAAAAGGCACGGGGTCCGTCAGCAATCTTAACACTGCTGGCTGACGACTGGTCCCTCGTCTCAGATCCGGAGGAGGTTAGGGCCCAAATTCCAAGCATCTACAGTGTCCTCTTCTCCTGATCCGTCCAACGAGGATGCTTGCAGAGGACCTGCCACAGGTCGGCCCGCAGGGCGCTGGGAGGCTTGATACCCCTATAAGCCTGGGGGAGCTGACCGGCGCCCTCAACAGTTGTCCAGGGACAAAACCCCCGGGCTGGACGGGCTGACCCTGGAGTTCTTTTGGGCATTCTCGGACGTCCTGGAAAGCAACTATGCGGGGGCCTGGAGGAAAGTATCACGACCGTGCAGCGCCACCACTGCTGCCAAAGAGGGGGGATCTCCACCATCTTAAAAACTGGCGTCCGGTCTCCCTCCTCAGCACGGATTACAAGATTTTCGCCAAGGCGATGTGTTTGCGCCTTGGCACCGTGCTGGACCACATGATCCACCTGTGGTGATATGCATCACTGTAAATACACAAGGGGTTAATGTAAATACACTACAACTAATTAAACACTAGAGGGAGTACCGGAGATGACATAACATGCAGACATACAGCTAATGAACACATAGAATAGGACACGACCAATGAGCAGTCAAGGCACCTAGAGGTGACACTACCACAAGGGGGCATTACACAACCCATATATAAAAGGACAGGGCACACATGCTCTGTCTCTTTCCACAGGCGACACTCAGAGAGAAGGATAGGGGCAGATCAGAAGCATCATACCCACCACGTGGCTTAGAGCAGAATGGTTAGTTAGACTGAGTTACTATAGCAAGATTAGCAGGAGAGTCGAACTCACAGAGAACTGTGCTAATGGTTCAATAAATCATATTGAACTTACTTCAAAGTCGCATTTCATCACCCAGATCTGGTTTCTGTACACTGCCGCAGAGTGTCTCGTTAAGTTTAATGGGTCCCTGACGGCGCCCCTTCGCTTTGGGAGAGGAGTGCGCCAGGGCTGCCCTTTGTTCTATTTGCATGGAGCCTTTCCTGCACCTCCTGCGGAGGAGGTTGTCGGGGCAGCTTCTGCACAGGCCGGACATTAGGATAGTCCTCTCGGCTTACGCTGATGATATGCTCCTCATGTTCACCGACCCTGCTGACCTGGAAGGATGCGAGAGTGCCAGGCTGTGTACTCCGCCGCGTCCTCTGCCAGGATCAACTGGGCCAAGTGTTCTGGACTCCTGGTCGGTCCATGGCAGACGGACCCCCTCCCAGTGGAGCTCAGGCCTTTCACCTGGAGCAACACCAACCTCCTCTACTTGGGAGTCCATCTTTGCCCGGCTGAGGAATCCTGGCCGGCTAACTGGCAGAAGCTGGAGGCCAAGGTCGCCGCTCACTTGAGGCGCTGGACAGAACTGCTCCGAGTGCTGTCTTACAGGGGTCGAGTTCTTGCCATAAACCAGCTGATAGCCTCCATGTTGTTGTACCGGCTGGTCACTTTGACCCCTCCCCTTGACTTTGTCAAGAAGATCCAGAGAATGCTCGTAGAGTTCTTCTGGGATAAGAGACTGCACTGGGTCGCTGCGGAGGTCCTGAGTCTCCCGCTTAGGGAGGGCAGCCAGGTGCTGGTTTGCCTTCTCACCCAGGTGGCGACCTTCCACTTTCAGACCCTGCAACGATATCTTTACGTTGAGCCTCCTCCATGATGGTGTGCCCTGGCGACGCATTTCTTCCGCACGGCCTGAATTATGTCGTGCCGCTCCTGTTCATAAATCTGCAGGATCTTCGTTACCCTCTGCAGGCGCTGCCCGTCTTTTATCAGGACCTGCTCAAAGTCTGGAACATGGCCGCCTCGCGCCACAGCTCCCCCCGTCAGGAGTGGTGGCTGATTTCAGGAAGCCGCTGTTCAGGAATCCGCACCTCCACCAATACCACTTTGAGTGGCTGGCGGAGGAGTGAGCTGTGGCTGTTGAGGTGAGCAGGATCGGGGACGTGCTGGGTGGCAGTGGAGTGGGCATGAGTTAGCACAACGTGCAGCAGTGGATGTCCAGCTCACAGCCAATGCCATCCAAGACCTCAAATCAGTCATGCTCGGACCTGATGGCACTTGCAGGTGTACGGTGCTATCCTGTCTGCGTGAACCACTGCCCGGACGGAATTCCACATTTACCCCAGGCCCCGAAACCACCCTTGGAGGCTGGTGTTCCACAATCCTAGCCGCCTCGCAGAAGTACCCTCCTTGCCTTTTCTCACTGCGCAGAGGAGTTTCCTATACGGGCTGGTGCTACACACTCCTCTCCTCCTTCCCCCCGCCCGTCATCCGGATACGCCATGGCACGCCTTGTTGCCGTCCGGCGGCAGAGGTCCCCACTGGAGGTCCCTCTATGGAGGAGTCCTCCCCCTCAATCTTGGAGAGTTGGAGTGGAGAGTGTTGCATGCAGCAGTGCCGTACAATCACCGATTGCACCGGTTCACGGACTCCCAAGAAGCCTTTCATTTTTGGAGCCATGTGGAGTGCGTAGACCATGTCTATGCTACATGTTTTAGGCTGCACTCCCTTTTTAGTTTTCTGACCAATCTTTTGCTGGAGTTTTGTTTGCACTTCAGCCCCACGCTCCTGATCTACGGGCACCCGGTGTGGAGAGGGGCTGGGAAGGCAGAGGACCTCCTGGTGAACCTGCTCCTGGGCCTGGCAAAGAGCACCATTTATAGATCCAGGCAGCAGGTGACCGAGAGGATCGTCCAGCCAGACTGCCGGCCCCTCTTCCACGACTACATTCCTGGCTGGGTGTCCCTGGAAAGGGAGCATGCGGTCTCCATGGGCACCAGTGAGGTCTTCCTTGCCCGGTGGGCACTGCAGGGGTTGGGGGTGCTTTATTGACCCCTTTAACTGGACTCTGATGTTTTTAAGTGTCCGTTGATCTTTGTTATATTTGGGCAGTGCCCCGAACAGGAGCGGCCCTTTTTTTGCTTTGTCCCTCAATTTGTTTCCTTTCTTCTATTTCGTTGGTGGACCTCAAAAGAGTGGCCCATCCACCTACCTTGCACATCTTTGTGACAGTGGGAAGAAGCCGAAGCACCTGGAGGGGACCCATGCTGATATGGGGGAAATGTGCAAACTCCACACAGACTGTGACTCAAGGCCAGAGTTGAACCCGGGTCCCTGGTGCTGTGAGGCACCAGTGCTAACCACGGTGCCACCCTAATATATATTAATGGTTATAATAATTAATAACATATTTTAAAATAAATTTAGAGTATCCAATTAATTTTTTCCAATTAAGGGGCAATTTAGTGTGGCCAATCCACCTACCCTGCACCTCTTTGTGTTGTGGGGGTGAAACCCACGCAAACACGGGGAGAATGTGCAAACTTCACACAGTGGCCCAGAGCTGGGATTGAACCTCAGGACCTCGGCGCCGTGAGGCAGCAATGCTAACCACTGCGCCATCGTGCTGCCCTATCATTAATATATATTAATGATTCAGAAGAGGGAACTAAATGCAATATCTCCGAATTTACATTTGACACAAAGCTGGGTGGGAGGGTGAGCTGTGAGGAGGATGCAGAGATCCTTCAGTGTGATTTGGACAGGTTGAGTGAGTGGGCAAATGAATGGCGGATGCAGTATAACATGGATAAATGCGAGGTTATCCACTCTGGTAGCAGAAACAGGAAGGCAGATTGTTATCTGAATAGCCAAAAATTAGGAGAGGGGAATGTGTAACAAGAGCTGTGTGTCCTCGTGCTCCAGTCACTGAAGGTAAGCATGCAGGTACAGCAGATGGTAAAGGAGGCAAATGGAACATTGACCTTCATAGCGAGAGAATTTGAGTACAGGAGCTGGGATGTCTTGATGCAATTATGCAGGGCCTAGGTGAGACAAGGCCACACCTGTAACACTGTGAGCAGTTTTGGTCTCCTTTTCTAAAGAAGGATATTCTTGCTGTAGAGGGAATGCAGCGAAGGTTTATTAGACTGATTCCTGGGATGGCAGGACTGACATATGAGAAGACATTGAGTCGGTTAGGATTATATTCGCAGGAGTTTAGAAGAATGAGGGGGTTATCTCTCATAAACATATAAAATTCTAACAGGACTAGACAGAGGAGATACAAGAAGGGTGTTCCCAATGGTGTCCAGAAGCAGGAGTGACAGTCTGAGGATATGGGGTAGACCATTTGGAGATGAGGAGAAATGGCTTCACCAAGGGAGTGGTCAGCTTGTGGAATTGACTACCACAGAAAGTAGTTGAGGCCAAAACATTGTATGTTTTCAAGAAGCAGTTGGACGTAGCACTTTGGGCGGTGGGGTCCGAGTGATGAAAATGAATATTCTGCCGAGGTTCTTGTTTATCTTTCAGGCTCTCCCAATCTTTATATCAAAGGCCTTTTTTCGGAAAGTGGACACAACCATCTCTGACTTTGTATGGGCGGGGAAGGTGCCGAGGGTGGAGAGGAGCCTGCTACAGAGGCAGCGGAGCGGGGGGGGGGGGGGGGGGGGGGTTGGCGTTGCCCAAACTTGCTTCATTATTATTGGGCGCGATGTGGACAAGGTGCGGCAGTGGTGGGAAGGGAAAGGGGTAGAGTGGGTTAGTGGGTTAGGATGGAGGAGGAATCTTGTAAGGGGTCTAGTTTGAGGGCTATGGTGACGGCAGCATTGCCAATGGCTCCGAGTAGGTATTCAGGGAGCACAGTGGTGCAGTCCACGGTGAAGATATGGAATCAGCTGAGGAGGCATTTTAGGGTGGAAGGGATGTCGGTGCTAACGCCGCTGTGCGAGAATCATGGGTTTGAGCGGGGGGGGATGGATAGTGTATACAGGAGGTGGAGGGGAAGTGGGACTGGTCAAGGTGGGGCTGGTCAAGGTGAGGGATCTGTATTTGGAGGAAATGTTCGCCAGTCTGGAGGAGCTAATGGGGAGTGTAGAGCTGCCGAGGGGTAGTGAGTTCAGATATCTACAGGTTAGGGACTTTGCATGAAAAGTCTGGAAGGGGTTCCCTAGATTGCCGGGATACACCCTGCTGGAGCGACCGCTGCTTCCGGATGTGGAAGGGGAGGGAAGAATTGGGGATATATATAAGTGACTGGGGGGGGGGGGGGGGGGGGGGGGGGGGGGGGGGGGGGGTTGGCAGGGAGGCGAGCGAGTGGTGAAAATCAAGGAGAAATGGGAAGCGGAGTTGGGAATGGAGATCAATTGGAGAGTATGGAGTGAGGCACTGCGAAGGGTAAACAGGACCTCCTCTTGTGCAAGGATGAGCCTGATACAGTTTAAGGTGGTGCACAGGGTGCATATGACTCGGGTGAGAATGAGTGGGTTCTTTCAGGGGGTAGCAGATTAGTGTGAGAGGTGTGGGCGGGGGCCAGCGAGTCATGCACACATGTTTTGGGGTTGTGAAAAATTGGGAAGATTCTGGGCCGGAGGGTTCGCTGTCTTAGCCAGGATAGTGGAGGAGGGAGTGGACCCAACCCTTTGGTGACAATATTTGGGGTCTGAGTGAAGCCGGAGCTCATGGAGAGGAGGAAGGCCGATGTCTTGGCCTTCGCCTCTCTGATTGCACGGCGACAAATTTTGCTGGAGTTCCGGTCGGGATCGCCACCGGGGGTAGCGGCTTGGTTGGGTGACCTGTATGACTTCCTGCGGTTAGAGAAGATAAAGTATGAGTTAAGGGACTCAGCAGGGGAGTTTGAGAAAAGGTGGGGGATGTCTGTGACCGTGTTTGAGGAGCTGTTCTGGGTGGGTAATGGGGCGGCGGGGGTGAAAAAGGAGAAAAGTCTGTACAAACTGTATAGTTGATTGTTGGGAAGACTGTTTCCGGGGTGTTTATTTGCTGTAACCTACTTTGATACAAGTTTGAATAACGGATATGGGGGGTGGTTGTGGGGGGGGGGGGGGGGTGTGGGGGGTGGGGGGGTGAGAAGAAAGAGGCAGGATGATCATAATGAATGGCGGAGCAGGCTTGATGGGCCGAATGGCCTCCCTGCTCCTACTTTCTATGTTTCTAAAATAAAGGGAGGGAAAGAGCAATTGGCTAAAGAGGTGGATAAAAATGGACGAGAGTAAGGAAAGGTCAGAAGAATGTAAACATTTTGAAAATGTCACGGGTTTATTTATACGAGTGAGACTCTGTAGCTTCAGTTGTTCCCGTTCTGGAACAAAGGGATCGGGCAGCATTGCAGGAACATAAATCTCATCGTTAAAATGGTTCTTGCAGAGTAGAATAACAGCCTGAATTTCCTGCGATACTTTCTTGAAACTCACTGGGAGATTTACAGCAGGCTTTTTCTTTAAACAGCAAGCTACCGTTTATGTGAGGCTAACTACAGAGCAGCGCAAAAACCATCCAGCAACTTGTGGTGATTCGGAACTCCTGATGTAACTCTGCCCCCGTTACAAGTTGATGCATTTTCTACATGTTAATAATGATTGCATTAATCTCATTGTCATTCTGTCAGCAAATTCTGGCCCAATGTGATAATGTGCCTTCATTCCAATATGAATACTTTTCCTCTGAGAGATATGTTAGAAGAATCGGATTACAGTGACATCATTGAGCCACATCGTTCCACAACAAATCACTTCTTGCAGTGGAGTTTGGTTCTGTATTCAATGATCGCCAAACAATATCTCCCTGACTGGGGGGGGGGTTGATCCTTTCGCTGTTTACAACCTGACCTCTATCCACAGTTCCTGAGGGCCAGAATTTTGTACTCCACCATAGAGTGGGATGGTGGGGGGGTTTGGAGTGATGGTTGGGACATAGAATTGGATGCCACGCCAGCAGCGCCCTTGCCTGTCATTTATCCACTCCTGTGGGTATTTTCATCCATCCACTGGTGGGCCAATTGAGGACCTTAACTGATCAATTAACCATCACTTTGTCAATGTCTTAACAATTGCTTCTTTTGACAATTACATCGTTAAGACATTTGAATTACTAAAGACAGGCAATGAGCATTGGATCAAGAGTGTAGACACACCTACAATAGTTGGGTGTGGGGAAGCAGAGCTTGTTACTATGCTGTTATGTCATGTTGTGTCATGCTGTGTCATATTATGTTATTAAACTGGCTTACGATAAAACATTTGCTTCAGACTGATTCCTCCACCTTTATTGAAGATAACAGGGTATCTGTGGCGGCTCGAGATACCATACTGGAGACTTCCAGCAACAACGAACGCAGTTTATTAACAGACAAAGGACAACGTATGTACAGGCACAGAGCAACATTGACTAGATCTTAACTCTCTGGCTCTGGGCTCCATGCGCTCCCAGGGCCCCGCACCTTTCTCCCCATTGGTCAGGGTTCACATGCCCCCACACAATTGGCCCTGAGCTGGTCACATGAACCGTGATGGCTCGCCCCTTAAAGAGGCCACATTACCACATCCCTCCCATGTAAAGTCCCTTAATTTTACAAAACAAGCTACACACAAGGGTTATATACATGTGAAAAGGTCAAGAGACCTAAGGGGAAAGAGGTCATCACAAAGTCAGTCTGTCGGGACCTTCAGGTCCTCGTGAATCACCCAGTTTTCCCAAACCGCTTCCTCCACCTCTGGGGTGGTCTTGTTGTCTGCAGAAGACGCCAGCCCAGAGACTCCACTGCTTCTGTAGAAGCGTTCCCTTCTCTAGCCCTGACCTGGGCCACTGGCTGAGTCATCCGGGAACTCCTTGGCTCCCTCTGCTCTGGGACAGCCAAGGGGGCACCGATGGTACCTGATTGACACGTCTGCTTAATAGCTTCTACGGCTCTTGCTGCCAACACATGGGGTGGGGGGGGGGGATATGGGGGAGGGGGGATATGGGGGGGGGATATGGGGAGGGGGGATATGGGGGGGGATATGGGGGGGATATGGGGCATATGGGGGGGGGGGAATGGGGGGGGGGATATGGGGGGATATGGGGGAGGGGGAATATGGGGAGGGGGGATATGGGGGGGGGG